>NW_017676044.1:52511-53258 GCF_001879085.1 Nicotiana attenuata | reverse complement strand
TTTGATGCTAAGGTTCGACGGTTAAGATGTTAGTTTTGGCGATTTGATCGCATGAACAAGTCCGTTATAATGTTTTTAGACTTGTGTGCATATTTGATTTGGAGCCCCGAGGGCTCGGGTGAGTTTTGGATAGGTCACGGAGTGTTTTGAACCTTAAGGAAAAATTGCTGGTATTGCAGGTCTGCGGACTTCGCATTTGTGAAGTCTGGCTCGCAAATGCGAGCACCGCAATTGCGAAGGACCATCGCATTTGCGATGATTGGGCTGGGTAGGGGACCATTGTTTGTAGTATTCGTAGAGTGCGAGAGTTTCCTTTGTAATTCGGCTTATCTACCTGTCAGAGAGCCCCCGAAATATATTTCCAAGCACCATTACACAATTCCAATTATCCCTACAACTGGTATACAATTCATTACCTCAACAATTTGCACATATTCAATCACTTGTTACATTTTGCACATAAATTAATCACTTCGATGAGTCCCATACAATTTAACCTCTTCAACATACTATATGCATTTCTATTTATCATTACCAATCTATACTACCATTAACCATCCACTTATCACAAAAACTTTCATTTATCAAAAGGGGTTGCACACGACTCAAATAATCACAACACTTACAATTCTTGCACAACTTGAGGAGTTACAATAGTAAAGCATTTAGAAGGAAAAGATGGGGTGTCTTTGCACCAATTTGGACACAATATCAGTTTGTTTAGAGATAAGAGTTCGCACGATTACT
>NW_017676044.1:36116-49185 GCF_001879085.1 Nicotiana attenuata | reverse complement strand
TTTCACAATCTCTCCTTTTTCCCCTTTCAACATTATCACATCAATGATTTCACAACTTTCTCATATTTTCATTTCAATAGTGATTACGATCAGTTTCCACCCTTATTACCTCGGCCACCCTTATCACCACAACCCACACCTTATTACTTCGTGTTGCGGCGCGCAACCCGATCCCACCGAACAATCACAAATCACACAACAACAACAACAACAACAACAACAATTCACAAAGAATTTCCATAACCATCAATACCAATTCCATTGTATACAACAGCTCACATACAATTTAAGCCACAACGATATTTGCCCATGACAAGCCACATATGATATTACCACAGTTGTTTCAATTTGCATCAGTTACGATTTCTTTTCATCATTTGTTACACAGCTCTTACCACATAAACACATTCACACACACACATTTGGTTTGTTGCCATTTACTTGCACCATTATATCGGGAGATTAACCAAGAACACTCAAGGCATCAATCACAAGAATTCACAAATGGTCCACATAGGTATCACATATCAAATATTCGTACACCAAACAAAGTGAATTTACAAAGGTCAAAGTTAGCCATACATACCTGGAGCCGAATTCCCTTTTTAACTTCTACTTTCAATTCACCAAACAGTCTAGCAACGTCAATCTAGTTCACAAGTTAACACATATACCTTAGAATTAAAATTCACAATTTTTACCTGAACCTATTTAGGTTATCAATCCTTCTTTTGCAAACCTTTACCTCTACCCAATTTCCCCTTACTAGATTTTAGGTTTTAAAAGACATGCATGTATGTTGTCAACCTTTATTTTTAAGAATCAATGCATGAGAATCCCCCTTTATGTTTAAACCTGGAATCCAATGAAAAAGGGTTGGGGATTTTACCTGCAAGAATTGAGATGAAGACAATTACTTGAAATTTCCCGGTCCGGGTAGCTTTGAAGAATCAAATCGATGAATGCAAAACTTCCTCTCTCAAGAACTCTCCCTTCCTCTCTCTAGTTTGTTCATAAAATACGTTAAAATGAGGGGTTGACGTATTTTATTAAAGAAGGGGTGGGGTTTAATATTTAGAATAATAGGAGCCCGAGTCAGGTTTGCGGTCGCACTTTGAGATCACAAAGAGGAAATGCGGTCCGCAGAATGGACCGCAAAAGTGCTCAAAACTCTGAACATTCTGTTTGGGTTTGCGGCAGAAATGCGGTCCGCATACCCGTTCTGCGGTCGCATAATGCATCGCATAACTGCCCTTTACAAAATCTCAAGACAATTATGCGACAACTATGCGGTCCGCATATCAGCTATGCGATCGCATAATGGACCGCATTTTGACTTCAAATTTGACTAACACACTGACTCACTTTGCGATAGAAATGCGGTCCGCATACTTGATTTGCGACCGCATTCTGTACCGCATAACAGCACTTTTCTGGAAAATGATTCTATGATTTTTAAATGTTTAGATCAGTACAAAGGGTCCGAACCGCAGCGAGCTTGCGAGCCGCGAAGAATTTTGCACATTCCTGACACATATCCGGAACTTGAAACTACAAGCTACTAGGTTTTGGGCACAAATTTTCGCGGGGCCTTACATCCCCCTCCACTTAAAATCATTCGTCCTCGAATGAGGATCTTGAAAATCAGTTGGTTTTGAAAACATGATATGCAGACTCCCAATTTTCACTAACTCCCATATTTTTGGAAAACTTTTGCGAGAGTTTCCTTTGTAATTCGGCTTATCTACCTGTCAGAGAGCCCCCGAAATATATTTCCAAGCACCATTACACAATTCCAATTATCCCTACAACTGGTATACAATTCATTACCTCAACAATTTGCACATATTCAATCACTTGTTACATTTTGCACATAAATTAATCACTTCGATGAGTCCCATACAATTTAACCTCTTCAACATACTATATGCATTTCAATTTATCATTACCAATCTATACTACCATTAACCATCCACTTATCACAAAACTTTCATTTACCAAAAGGGGTTGCACACGACTCAAATAATCACAACACTTACAATTCTTGCACAACTTGAGGAGTTACAATAGTAAAGCATTTAGAAGGAAAAGATGGGGTGTCTTTGCACCAATTTGGACACAATATCAGTTTGTTTAGAGATAAGAGTTCGCACGATTACTACTAGACTTATTCGAACAGGTGGGGTATTTTTACTTCATTTCATTTTCCGCTTCCCGTGTGGCTTCCTCAACTCGTTGACTTCGCCATAATACTTTAACAGAAGCAACTTCCTTATTTCTCAATTTACGGACTTGCCTATCAAGAATAGCAACCGGAACTTCTTCATACGACGACTCTTAATTAACCTCGATAGTCTCAACTGGAACGATGGTGGATGGATCTCCAACCACTTTCTTTAACATAGACACACGGAACACCGGGTGCACTAATGACATTTCAGGGGGCAATTCCAGCCTATAAGCCACCTGCCCTATCCTTTGAGCGATCCGATACGGCCCGACATACCTAGGACTCAACTTCCCTTTCTTCCCGAATCGCATGACTCCCTTCATAGGAGATACCCTCAAGAACACCCAATCATAAACTTGAAATTCCAATTCTCTTCGACGAACGTCCGCATAGGATTTCTGGCGACTCTGAGCAGTTTTCATCCTTTCCTGAATGACCTTAACTTTCTCCATGCACGAGATCTGGCCCTATCAATTCTGCTTCACCCACTTCAAACCATCCAATCGGAGACCTACACCTCCTTCCGTACAATGCCTCAAACAGGGCCATCTGAATACTAACATGAAAGTTGTTATTGTAAGCAAATTCTATAAGTGGCAAGTGATCATCCCAATTACCTTTGAAATCCAAGACACAGGCCCGCAACATATCTTCAAGCGTCTGAATAGTCCGCCCCGCTTGACCATCAGTCTGTGGATAGAAAGCCGTGCTGAGATTCACCTGAGTACCCAAACCTTGATGAAATTTCTTCCAAAAATTAGCTGTGAACTTAGTCCCTCAATCTGAGATAATAGAAAGTGGAGTGCCATGAAGCCTTACTATTTCCTTGATATACAACTGAGCATACTGTTCTGCAGTATCGATGGACTTGACTGGCAAGAAGTGAGCTGATTTGGTGAGTCGATCCACTCTTACCCAAATTGAGTCAAACTTGCGCTGAGTGCGAGGTAACCCTACCACGAAATCCACGTTGATCATCTCCCATTTCCACATTGGTATTTCCATAAGCTAAGTTAACCCACCGGGCCGCTGATGCTCAGCTTTTACTTGCTGACAATTCGCACATTTAGATACAAAGTCCGCCACACCCCTCTTCATACCGTTCCACCAATAAATTTCCTTGAGATCATGATACATTTTCGTAGAACCTGGGTGCACAGGATACCTGGAATTATGAGCCTCCGCCATTACACTTTCCCGAAGATTATCCACATCTGGGACACATAGCCTACCTTGACATCGTAATACACCATCCTCCCCACCGAGTGAAAATGCCGAAGTCTTGTTATTCAAAACCGCCTCCGTCATCTGTGCCAATGCTGGATCAATAAACTGCTTTTCCTTAACTTCCGCTACAAGTGACGATTCTGCTCTATTATGCACCATAACATTCCCCTCGTCTGAGGTCAAAATACAAACCCCTAAACCGGCCAATTGATAAACCTCCCGAGCCAAGGGCCTCTGATCCGCTCCTAAATGAGCCAAACTACCTATAGACTTCCGACTGAGAGCGTCGGCCACCACATTCGCCTTCCCTAGATGGTACAAAATGTTCATATCATAATCCTTGAGCAATTCTAACCACCGTCGCTGCCTCAAATTCAACTCCTTCTGCTTGAACAAATACTGGAGACTCTTGTGGTCTGAGAACACATCCACATGGACCCCGTAAAGATAATGCAGCCATATTTTTAAAGCACACAACTGCCACAAGCTCCAAATCATGCGTCGGATAATTCTTCTCGTGATTCTTGAGTTGCCTTGAAGCATACGCTATAACCTTCCCATGTTGCATAAACACACACCCCAAACCAACCCTGGAAGCATCGCAATAAACCACAAATCCTTCCGTGCCTTCTAGCAAGGTCAATATCGGCGCCGAGGTCAACCTCGACTTCAATTCCTGAAAACTTTTCTCACAAGCGTCGAACCATTGGAACTTAACTGCTTTCTGTGTCAACTTAGTCAATGGGGATTCGAGGGTAGAGAATCCCTCCACAAGCCTCCGATAATACCCTGCTAAACCCAAGAAGCTACAGATCTCCGTCGGGGTCGTGGGTCTAGGCCAATCTTTCACTGCTGCAATCTTCTGGGCATCTACCTAAATCCCTTCACTAGAAACAACATGACCCAGAAAGGTAACGGGCTCCAACCAAAATTCACATTTCGAAAATTTCGCATACAACTGGTGCTGATGAAGAGTCTGCAGAACTGCCCTGAGGTGATCAGCATGATCCTCCCGGCTCCCTGAATAAACAAGGATGTCATCAATGAAAACAATCACGAAGGAGTCTAGAAATGGCTTGAAGACCCGATTCATAAGATCCATAAAAGCTGCCGGGGCGTTGGTTAGCCCAAAAGACATGACCAAGAATTCAAAGTGACCATAGCAAGTTCTGAAAGCGGTCTAAGGAATATCCTACTCTCTAATCTTCAATTGGTGGTACCCAGACCGTAGATCAATTTTGGAGAAGAACCTTGCACCTTGCAATTGGTCGAACAAATCATCTATCCGAGGCAAAGGATATTTATTCTTGATGGTGACTTTGTTGAGCTAGCGATAATCAATACACATCCGGAGCGACCCATCCTTCTTTCTGACAAAAAGAACCGGAGCACCCCACAGCGACACACTCAGCCATATGAACCCCTTTTCTAACAAATCCTTCAGCTGCTCCTTTAACTCCGTTAACTTCGCTGACGCCATTCTGTATGGTGGAATAGATATTGGCTGCGTATCTGGCAATACATCAATCCCGAAATCAATCTCCCTATCTGGCGGAATCCCTGGAAGCTCGTCCGGAAACACTTCAAGAAACTCATTCACGACTGGCACGGACTCGGGGGTAGACACTTCTGAAGTGGTGTCTGCCACCGGACCAAATGATAGATACATCCCTTCTTAATCATCTTCGAAGCCTTAAGGTAGGAAATAAACCTACCCTTCGGCACCATACCATTCCCCTTCCACTCAACAACCGGCTCATTAGGGAACTCGAGTCTCATGACTCTCGTTCGGCAGTCAAGTTTAGTAAAGCACGAATAAAGCCAGTCCATTCCCATAATCACATCAAAATCCACCATTCCAAGCTCGATAAGATCGGCCGTGGTAACATGACCACATACCGTGACAACACAATTCCTATAAACTCGCGCGGCTATGATGGAATCACCAACAGGAGTCGATACAGAGAACGGCTCATGAAGCTGTTCGGGTTCCATCCCAAAACTTGAAGCAATGAATGGGGTGACATAAGACAAAGAGGACCCCGGATCAATGAGAGCATAACAATCAATGGTCTGAACAGACAAGATACCTGTAACCACATCTGGAGAAGCCTCTGCACTCTGGCGACCACTCAAAGCATAAAACCGGCTGAGTCCACCTCTACCACGAGCTCCACCCCTAACTGCACCACGCCCTGCTGGAGCTGGGGGACGCGGAGATGATATGGTGGCTGAAGAACCGGATGACTGAGCAAATCCTCTACCTATGCCCTGACTGGGCGCACGACAGTCTTGCTGGATATGACCTCTCACCCCGCATCTAAAACACACCGGGATATCCAAATAACAAGTCTCGGAATGGAACCTCCCACACTTGGGGCATGGAGCCCTCCCCTACTGCTGTGATCTCCCTCCTGAACGACCGGACTGATGGGGTCTCCTACTGTCTGAACCTGGTCTCAAGTGACTGCTCTGCTGATAACTGTGCACAGATGGCGGTGCGCTCACTGAAGACTGAGCATATGACTGGGATGGCCCTGATGGCCCTCTCCCCTGAATTGGTCTCCCTGAGTGACCCACTGATCGGGCCCTGCTGCTACTCTCCCTTTCCGGCCGTATCTTCAACTTTCTAGCCTCTGTGGCCTGAGCGAATCCCACAATCTTTCCATAATTCATATCCGAGTGTAAGGCCGCTGTAGCAGCCTCATTCACCACCAAAGGACTAAGGCCCTGAACAAATCGCCAAACTCGAGCATCCATGGTCGACACTAACTGAGGAGCATACTTGGACAATCTCACAAACTCCATGTGGTACTCCCAAACACTCATACTGCCCTGCTTGAGGAACTCAAACTCAGTGGCACAGGCTGCCATTGTCTCGGCAGGCAAGAAGTGGTCCATAAATGCATCTACAAACTCATCCCATCTAGCCGGAGGTCTTCCCTCTGCATGGGAATCCTCCCACATCTCGAACCACGAATACGCTACTCCCCTCAACCTGTATAAAGCCAACTCAACTCCCTCCGCCTCCGAAGCCTTCATTACTCGAAGGGTCTTATACATCTCATCAAGGAAATCCTGGGGATCGGCCTCTGGGTCTGTGCCTGAGAACTCTGGAGGGGCTAACCGTAGAAACTGGTTGATTCTGGAGCTGGCGGAATCTCCTTGTCCGCTGGAGGATGCAGCGTCATCATGAGATCTCTGGGCCTGAGCGACCACTAACTGGGTCAACATACGGATGGCTCCTCTAAGGTCCCCATCAGGAACCCCGGGACCGGAAGCTGGAACTGCATCAGAATCAGGAATATCGACGGGAGGGATGGTAGCACCCTCTGCCGCAGTAGGAACGGGAACACTTTGGTCTGGGATAGATGGCCCAGGTAGATTCAAGACCGGGGAGTCACTCTCACCCACGGCATCAGGTACATGATTCATAGCCACACTTGGGCTGGCATTGGCCCCAAGGCCGAGTCTAGCTCTCTTCTTAGGTGCCATTACTGAAAAATTCAGAACAGAGCACGAGTCAGACATAAATACTTTCACGTTTCACTTCGCCGCACGATATAGAATAACAAAGAAGAGGGTAATTTCCTAAATGTCCATGTAGCCCCCTACTTATAGATGTGGTCGACAACACACCGATAAGAAGGGCTCTACTAGACACGGCTCCGAGACATCCTAGGACTCTTTTAAAACCTTAGGCTCTGATACCAAGTTTGTCACGCCCCAAAACCGAGGGACATGACCGGCGCTCGACCGGGTAGCCCCAGTCAAGCGGACCTGTGGTGCCTTTCCTATCCCACGTGCTACCCCGTGTTTTCATTACTCATTAATCAAAGGAAATAGCCATTTATAATTAAAACACCTTTTTACGAATTATACATAACATACATGGTTACTTAGCGTGGTTTACAAGTTATACTGCCCATATACAAAATACATAAGTACATAACCCACGTTTCCTGTCTACGGAGCCTCTAAGGATACAAAAGAGTTTTATAATATTGCCGGTAACAAGGCTCCGGCTATACCTTACACAAATACCAAAAATAAGACTCTGGGAAGAAAAGCGGCATGAGCCACGCAGGGCCCCGAGAGGAAAGGGGCTCACCAATTCAGCTGACGGGAAGTGAAGGAGTGCTACTGTCGGTGGTCTGGAGTACCTACTATAGATCCACCTACAATCATAACATGAATGTAGCGCCCCCGGCAAAAGGGACGTCAGTACATTTGAATTGTACAGGTATGTATGAGCAAACTATACCCCAAGTAAACTCAAACAATACACAAGTAACAAACAGTAATAGAATCAACAATCAAATGCACATGAAAGGAACAACCAAAGCCAAACAAGTTTCACAATCTCTCCTTTTCCCCTTTCAACATTATTCATCACATCAATGATTTCACAACTTTCTCATATTTTCATTTCAATAGTGATTATGATCACTTTTCCACCCTTATTACCTCGGCCACCCTTATCACCACAACCCACACCTTACTACTTCGTGTTGCGGCGCGCAACCCGATCCCACCGAACAATCACATTTCACACAACAACAACAACAACAAATCACATTTCTCACGACAACAACAACAAATCGCAAAGAATTTTCATAACCATCAATACCATTTCCATCATATACAACAGCCCGCATACAATTTAAGTCACAACGATAATTGCCCACGATAAGTCACATACGATATTACCACAGTTGTTTCAATTGCATCAATCACGATTTCTTTCCATCATTTGTTACACAGCTTTTACCACATAAACACATTCACACACACACACTTGGTTTGTTGCCATTTACTTACACCATTATATCGGGAGACTTAACCAACAACGTTCAAGGCATATCAATCACAAGAATTCACAAATAGTCCACATAGGTATCACATACCAAATACTCGTACACCAAACAAGGTGACTTTACAAAGGTCAAAGTTAGCCATACGTACCTGGAATCGAATTTCCGCTTTCTATTTCTACTTCGGCTCACCAACAGCCTAGTACCGACAATCCAGTTCACAAGTTAACACATATATCATAGAATTGAAGTTCACAATTACTACCCGAACTTATTTAGGTTATTAACCGCCCCTTTTGCAAATTTATACTCATACCCAATTGTTTTTACTAGATTTTAGGTATTAAAGAACATGCATGTATGTTTTCAACTTTTATTTTCAAGAATGAATGCATGAGAATCCCCTTTTTGTTTACATCCGAAGACCAATGAAAAAGGGCTGGGTATTTTACCTGCAAGAACGGAGATGAAGACAATTGCTTGAAATTTCCCGGCCCGGGTGACATTGAAGAATCAAATTGATGAAGGTAGGACTTCCTCTCTCAAGAACTCTCTCTCCCCTCTCTCTAGTTTGTTCAGAAAATATGTTAAAATGAGGGGTTGGGGTATTTTATTAAAGAAGGGGCCGGGTTAAAAATTTAGAAAAATAGGAGCCCCGAGTCAGGTATGCGATCGCATTTGCGATCGCAAAGAAGAAATGTGGCCCGCAGAATGGACCGCAAAAGTGCTCCAAGAATCTGATCCTACTATCTGGGTTTGCGGCAGAAATGCGGTCCGCATACCCGTTCTGCGGTCGCATAATGCACCGCATAACTGCCCTTTACAAAATTCCAAGATGATTATGCAACGACTATGCGGTCCGCATATCAGTTATGCGATCGCATAGTGGACCGCATTTTGACCTCAAATTTGACTATCACACTAACTCACTTTGTGGTAGAAATGTGATCCGCATACTTGATTTGCGACCGCACTCTGAACCGCATTATAGGACTTTTCTGGAAAACTTTGATTCTTGATTTTTGAATGCTTAGATTAGTACAAAGGGTCCGAACCCTTGCCGCGAAGAATTTTACACATTCCTAACACATACTCGGAACTGGGCACTACGAGCTACTCGGTTTTGAGTACAAATTTTCACGGGGCCTTACATTATGAACCTAAAGCTTTGATACCAACTTATCACGACCCAAAATCCAACTAGTCGTAATTGCTCCTAACCCAACTAACAACTATCCAATTTAATGAAAAGTATTAAGAAAAGAATGATAATACAATTGCTTTTATACAAACAATTTCCCAAAGACCGGTAGTACAAATCATGAGCTTCTAAGATTTAGAGTTTACAAAGCTAGTGTAAAATAAATACATCATCTGTCTGAATTATATATAAATAGAGTTTTCATAAGTCTAGAGTTACCATGAACAACAGGCAGCTATAACCGGAATGCAGGTACATCTTCAATGCTAGCTCCCGTCATACACAGCAACGTCAGCATCCTAATCTGCATGCAAGGTGCAGAAGTGTAGTATGAGTACAACTGACCCCATGTACTCAATAAGTTACAAACCTAACCTTAGGTTGAAAGTAGTGACGAGTTGGAACAAAGGTTGGAGTCGAACACTAATAGCCAACAATAGTTCATAATAAAATAATATTAATAGTACAAGAAAAAAATACTCAGATATAAGATGCTCAACCCGTTCACAGTAGGCATGCTTTTCAAGTATATCAGTGAAAACCCAATTTTGTTTTACCGAAATCACCAAAATATGAGTAGGTTTGTAAAACTGTGATTTTTCCCAAAAGCTTTCAACAGGTAAATGTTTCATTTTCAAATGGCATGAGGAAAATACATCTTTATGCCCACATGTCATTGTGTGTGTTGAATGCAATGCAACTTAGTGATAAAACCATATGCATACTCTTAGAGTATCAATTCACTTAGTCCTCCCAATCACTCAGTCCTCACAGTCACTCAGTGCTCAGAGTCACTCAATCACTCGGCACTCGCACTCGGCACTCGGCACTCGGCACTCGCACTCGGTAGGTACATGCGCTCACAAGGGGTGTGTACAGACTCCGGAGGGGTTCCTTCAACCCAACCGCTATAATAAGCCAATCATGGTGTAAATCAATAACATATGCTGTGGTATTCAGCCCGCTCCCATCATAAATCAAAATCCTCACAATGAGGCTCTCGGCCTCGCTCACTCATCAATCGCTCTAGTCTCTCGGGCTTACAATATCATGAAATCAGCCCAAAAATAATGATTTGATGTATCAATAAATGGTAATAGGGACTGAGATATGATATGCATATGAATGCGTATGACTGAATATATAATTGCAATATAAGTAGATAACTTAACAACAGAAATGACCTCAGTGGGTCTCAACAGAATAAGCATGTAGCCTAGACATGGTTTCTAGCATGGATCATAACTCAAGTGCTCTAACACATAGAGTACAATAACATGTTCAGATAAGATAGCTACACAGTTCCATGGAATTGACTAAATCACAGTTACTATGATGCACGCCCACACACCTGTCACCTATCATGCGCGTCACCTAAACATCAATCACATAACATGTAATTCGGGGTTTCATACCGTCAAAATAAAGTTTAGAAGTGTTACTTTCCTCGAACAAGCCGAATCCAATACCTAGCAAGCCAAACGATACTCCAAAAATGCCATCCCATGCGTACCGACCTCCGAAAGGCTCGAAACTAGCCAAAAGCAACTCAAGAACATCAAGTAATGCCTAAGGAAACAATTCCAATTGATAAAGGTCGAATCATTACTCAAAAGTCCAAAATCAACAAAAAAGTCAAACCTTGGCCTGCACCTCGGAATCCGGTGAAACTCATAAAATCCAATAACCCATTCAATTACGGGTCCAACCATACTTGTTTTACTCAAATCCGACTCCGAATCAACGTTCAAAACTCAAAGATTCCCTCCAAGAAACTTTAGGCAGAAACCCCCAATTTCTCTTTAAAATTCACAATCCAATTACCAAAAATGAAGATAGATTCACAAAATATAACTAAAACCGAGTAGAGAACACTTACCCGAATACATATGGTGAACATCGCCTCAATATTGCCTAAATCTGAGCTCCCCAACTCAAAATATGACCAAATGAACAAACCATCGATATTAAATATTTTTGCCCAGCTGTTTTGCCTCGTTTCGTGTGCCAAACTATCCTAAAACTCACTTTTGATGCCTTCAATGAATTCCTTGGGAAATTCCAATCAAGTTAGGCTTTTGAATAACTCCATTTGACCTAATAATGAAGGAGATATGTTGGTTTCAATATTTGGAAATAGTGCATATTTTTAAATATGAATTCAGTGGCAATTCGTAAAAACTCTGAAAAATTTGGCAACCAAATTCTTAGTAAAATGACTATAAATTCCTTATACGATGTCGAAAATTGATGATTCCAGTTGATATAGTTCCAAAATTTTGATACGGATCTAATGCTTCCATTAAAATAGAAATTGGAGCTCATTTGCTTAATGTGGTACCATTTATTCTTGAAGAAACGACGTCGAAACACTAATAACGAGTGCAACACAACCCAAAACTATTCAAAACTCACCCGAGCCCCTCGGATCCCCATCTGAACATACCAACAAGTTCCATAACATAACATGGACTTACTCGAGGCCTCAAATCACGCATAAAAATGTCAAAATAACGAATTGCATCTCAAATCAAACTTTATGAACTTTTGAACTTTCAAGTTCCAAAACTCGCGCCGAAATATAGCAAATCAACTCGGAATGAACTCAAATTTTTTACACAAGTCCCAAATGACATAAGGAATCGATTTCAATCCCCAGAACAACAATTCGAACTCGATATACTTAAAGTCAGCTCTCGGTCAAACTTATGAATTTTCCAAACCTTCAAATTTCCATCTTTCGCCAATTAGCGCCAAAACCTTTTTGAAATATCCAAATGCGAATTCATGCATATGCCCGAGTCCAAAATTACTATCCGAACCTAACGGAACCATCAAAACTCCAATCCAAAATCAAACACTAAAAAGTCAAACTTGGTTAACTCTTCCAACTCCAAATATTCAATCATGAAATTCATTCTTCGAAATCAATTCTGAATAACATGCGAACCAAAACCAAGGATTCACACAAGTCATAATACATCATATGATGCTGCTCAAGACCTCAAATAGATTTATGGAATGCATATGCTCAAAACGATCGATCGCGTCGCTACAATTTTAGACTCTTAGATTTACTATATGCATTTAATTGAAGTTGTCCTATCATGTTATATCTTCCATTGTTAAGTTTATTCTTACATGCTTTATTTGAGGTTGTTAGTGCATTTTCCATATTTTGTTGTCATGCTACCTCTTTTATTGTTGAATTATTCTTTTGAAGTTTTTATTACATGTTATCTCACTCATTGTTGAGTTATTCTTATTGAAAGTCATTAATACATGTTATCTCTTTCATTGTTGAGCTTATTCTTTCGTTTTATTTGTTGTTGTAATTCTTGTATTGATTTACTTGCCGTACTTTCGTGTTATTGTTATTGTTGTTCTACTCAGTGTTGTTGAGCCGTGGGCTATGTGTGATTGTTGTATTGAAATTATTGTTTTGTTTCTGGAACATGTGGGATTGTTGAGGATTGTCGGGGTATTTGCACGTGAGTTGTCTGTGCTATTATTATTATTATTATTACTATTATTATTATTATTATTATTATTATTATTATTATTATTATTATTATTATTATTATTATTATTATTATT
>NW_017676044.1:22922-34920 GCF_001879085.1 Nicotiana attenuata | reverse complement strand
TGTGACCTTTGAGGCTCGAACCAGTAACGTTTGAGGTTCTTCTTATCTTCTCTGAGGTTTTCTTTGAAACCCTAATGTTTGGAACCTCCGATTCTTTTAGATTTACAGTAGATCTACGCATATTACGAGTTATTATGATGTTTCCTTTAAAAAACTTTCTATTTTTCTGAACGGACCTTCACTTTTAACTAGGATTTCGAAACCCATTCTCAAAATTGGTTTCTTTATCGATTTTTAACACTATCTCATGATTTTCCTTCATATTTATCATTGTTGAAGTCTTTTCCTTGTAATTGGGTCAGTATATGTGTTTGATTATCACGAATGTCTTGAAATTCTAGTGATTCTACTCTGTTTTCCCATTAGGGTTTATGGCTCTTCGTCTCCTTTGCATGTATCATGTCTACTCTATTGATTCGTACTAGTATCTGTGTGAAACCCTAATTTTTAGACTTAGAACCCTGAAAGCTGCTCGTTTTTTTTCCTGTGTGCTTGCATTTGCGTTCATGTTTCACTAATCTTTACCTATGCTGTTTGTCTTTGGGTTCATCTCGCATCCCTGACTCACATGACTCCTAATGTTATATACCAGGGTTTCTGATTTTCGTCTAATGTGTGTTTATTCCCTTTAAATCAGTATTAGTTTGCCACTTTGAATCCTTGAATAATTATAACTGGTACTTTACTGATTTTGTGTATTTTCCTCTAACCATGATACTTGCCTTAGAACTCTTTGCTGATTTTACGTATTTTCCTTTAACTGTGATACTTGCCTTAACATTCTTCACTGATTTTGTGAATTTCCTTACTTGTTGACATCTACCTTAACTGATCACTGATTCCCTGCGATACTAGGGGATCTCTAACTAATTTTCAAAATGATACTCTACCTTATTTTATGTGCAAGCATGTCACCAATTGATTCTTACTTTCCTTAATTNATTTCGTTATCAAATTACACTTATCTATAAGGTGGTTTAATCTTTTTGTATCATTGCTTCGTGGATTCATACTTGGATGCTTGATTGACTTGAGCTACATATTAGTATGTTGTAATTTTATACCGATTTTCTACAATCTACTTAAATATCTTCATTCCACAGGATGCTTGGAGGACAACCCTTCTAAGAGTGAAGGAAACATTGAAGGCTAAGGAGCTCGAGGAAGATGATCTTACTTAATTTGTTCCCCTTTGACCTATTGTAAACTACTAGTACATCCTTATGTGATTTTATTTGTACTGCTTTCAAATATGATACTTTAGTTCTTTGTATTAACAAGATATCAAGTATTTGATTTATTTTCCAATGTTGTTGAGCGTGTATGAAAGCATATAAATAATTATTACTATTCATGTAATTTAAATTTTTATTATATTTATTACATTTTCATATTAGCGAAGAAAAATATGTTCATTAAAACTCTTTAAGGACAGGTTTCTCAAATAGATAAATGATTATTAATGAAGAGAATTTTGGTTGTTAAAAGTAACTATACAATTAACGAAGGGAATATCGGTCGCTAAAAGTACTTGAATTGACTTAATACATTGTTGGCGTTAAAGACTTTTAACGACTGGATAACAAATTAGCGAGGGGAAAATCCTGTCGCTAAAAAGCATGTTTAACGACCGAAAATTATGCCGTCGCTAAAGATCCTTTAACGACCGGATTGTAAACCGGTCGTTAACTTTTAACGTCGGGACTTTTAACGACCGGTGACGACCGGATTTTTTGCAGTCGCTAATAACTTATAACGACCGGAATTGGACTTTCAACGACCAGATTTCCCCTCGCTAAAGCCTCATTTTCTTGTAGTGTAGGTACCAATAATAGAAACAACAATCAAATGCACGAGGAAGGAACAATCAAGCCAAACAAGTTTACAATCTCTCCTGTTTCCCCTTCCACATTTCCACATCAATAATTTCACAATTTGCTCATATTTTTATTTCAATAGTGATTTCGATCACTTTCCACCCTTATTACCTCGGCTACCCTTATCACCATAACCCACACCTTATAACTTCGTGTTGCAGCACGCAATCCGATCCCACCGTACAGTTACAATTCACAAACAACACAACAACAACGAACAATTCACAAAAATCAACAACAACACTTCTTATGAAGTAACAACAACAATTTACAAGTATTTACATAACCATCAATACTATTTCTATCATATTCAACAACTCACATGTGTTTTACGTCACAACGATAATTGCCCACAATAAGCCATAGATGTTGCTATCACAGTTATTCCAGTTGCATCATTTACGATTTCCTTCCGTCATTTGTTCCTCAGCTCTTACCACATATCACATTCACAATCATACCAATCAAACAAATTTCACAATTAATCCACGTAGATATCACATACCAAACATTCGTACACCAAACAAAGCGATTTTACAAAGGTCAAAGTTAGCCATACATACCTGGAGCCGAATTCCCTTTTAATTTCTATTTTCAATTCACCAAATAATCTAGCAACGTCAATCTAGTGCACAAATTAATACACATGACTTAGAATTGGGGTTCACAAATGCTACTCAAACTTATTTAGGTTATCAACCCCTCTTTTGCAAACCTCTATCTCTACCCAGTTTCCCCTTGCTAGGTTTTAGGTTTTAAGAAGGCATGCATGTACAATTTCAACCACTAATTTCAAGAATCAATGCATGAGACTCCCCCCTTAGTTTAAACCTGAAAATTAAGGAAAAAGGTTAGGGATTTTACCTGCAAGAATGGGGATGAGGGCAATTACTTTGAATTTTTCCGGCCCGGATAGTTTTGAAGAATCAAATTGATGAAGATTGCTTTCTCTCTCAAGAACCCTTCCTTCCCTCTCTCTTATTTTGTGCAGAAGATCATTAAAAATGAGGGGTTGGGGTGTTTTATTAAAAAGGGGTCGGGTTTAAAATTTTAGAAAAATAGAAGCTCGAGCAGGATGTGCGGTTAGACTTTGCGATCACAGAATTGAAATGCGGTCCGCATATTGGACCGCAGAAGTGCCCCAAAACTCTGAGCGTCTCTACTTGGGTATGCGACGGAAATGCGGTCCGCATTCCTGTTCTGCGGTCGCATAATGCACCGCAGAACTGACCTTCACAAATCCTTGAGGATTTTATGCGACGATTATGCGGTCCGCATATTGATTATGCGATCGCATAATAGACCGCATTTTCAACATCAATTTCGACAAACTCTTTGATTAACTCTGCGGCAGAAATGCGGTCTGCATACCTGATCTGCGACCGCATTCTGGACCGCATAATGGCAATTTTTGGAAAATTTTGATTCTTTATTTTTAAGTGCAAAATCAGTAAAAAGGGCCCGACACATATACGGATTTTGACACTACGGAGTACCAGGCTTTGAGTACAAATTTTCACGGGTCCTTACAGTTAAGTATTTTAGTATCTTGAATTACAGTACGATTCTCACTTTCTGTTTTGAAATCCTTGAATGTTGAACACCAGTATTTGGGCTCGAGGCTGCAGTTAATGCTTTAAGCATATTTAGCCATGAGGCTGCAGTTAATGCTTTATGCATTTTTGGGGCTGAGGCTGCAGCTTATGCTTTATGCATCTTTAGTTCTGAGGCCACAGTTATGTATACGTATACTAAGCCCGAGGCTGCAGTTTGTGCACATATATGTTTGACTTGAGGCCGCAGTTTATTTATTCAGATAAACAAGATGTTCACCATTCATAAGAGTGCGTATTCATATCCTCACTTCCTTTGTATAATTATAAGTTTTCAGTTATCAGTTATCAATTATTAGTTATAATTTCAGTATCTGTTTCAATAGTTATCATTTCAATTATCAATTATGAATTCTCAGTTATCAGCTCAGTATCAGTTTCAGCATTTATAATTTTTTTCTTTTAGTTGCTTTACATACCAGCGCAATTCAAATATACTGACGTCCCTTTTGCTGGGGGCCTGTATCTCATGATGCAGATAATGAATTACAGGTTGGCGATTTAGAGCACTAGGATTCCCGTACTAGATATTTGGTGAGCCCAGTTCTTTCGGGGCATTATCATTACCTTACAGTCTTTTAGTATTAACAAACAGTCAGTATTTTCAGTACATTATTAGAGGCTTCATAAACTAGAGTAACAGTTAGACAGAGTAACCGAATTTTCATGTTAAGAAATGTTTGCTACAAATATACTCTAGACTTTTGTTTATGCTTCCGCACATTAATTTATATCATTCAGACTTTCAATGTATCAACCTGTGTTTGTTTATCTTTCGCATTTAGTATGTTATGATATCACATGTTGATCCAATCAGACAGTTGGTTCATTGGTCACAGTAGTCAGGCAGCGGGTTCCGTGTTACGTCCAGGCCCAGGTTCGGGGTGTGACAAAGCATGGAATTAGAGCACTAGGTTCATGTGTCCTAGGGAGTCTATGAAGTTGTATCCTGTGGAGTTTCCTTTATATGTGTGTCTCGGCCACTCATATAAATGGTTAACTACCAAGACATTCAGGATTGTCTCATTTCTTTCTACAATAGAATGTGGAATTAAGCTTACAGTAATAGGTAAACTTCTATACCTATCGAATTCTAGACGTATCGAACGCCCAAGCGACGTATAGGAAAAATACAAGGTCCTAGAGAGGATGATTGCCCATTAGGTTATATTTATGAAGTACATGTTGGTAACAGCTTAGACTTGAAAGGATATTGAAAGTGGGATGCAATGGATAACAGTACAGATTAAAGTATAACCTTATCAAAAAGTACAAAAGCAGTTATCATGTTCTATGGTTATCAGTTTATCTCAGATATAAAGTCTTTCAGTTAGCAGGTTTACTATTATTCAGTACCCCACTATTCAGTTATTTAGTTACCAGATCTCCAATTTTCAGTGTATCTTAATTCCGGTGACTCTTGAGTATACAATGATGCCTATGGGTGCTAAAAGAAAATATGAGTAACTCTGATTATGTAATTTTTCTTGCATAATTTAAGCCATATTAAGACCCAAGACTCGCCGGACGGTGCATGAGTGATTTATCAGATAATGGTATACTTTGAACGACAAGTTTTTATATGGTAGTGTATCCGTAGGTATTTTACCTCACAGATCAAGTCTATTTTAATTCGTGGAAATGGAGCCACAAGTTTCATGATAATAGTTCATATGCCAAACCCGACAGTGTAACATGTTAAGAATTTAACCGCATCAGGCATATAGTTGATCACTATAGTTTTCATCAGAAAAGAGCCTAGGGGTATGTAATGACCCGACGGTCGTTTTGAGAGTATACACTCTGCGTAGTTGTTTGATGGCATGAGTAGCTCCGTATGATATATTATGACGTATGTGAATTGTCAGATTTGGTTTTCAGGCTATTCCGAACTGATTTGGAAGAATGATTCTCAACTAGAAGCTTTAAATTTGAAAGGTTTGACCAAGTTTGCATTTTTTGAATTTGACCTTGGATTGGATTTCTGATTGTTCCGTTAGCTCCGTTGGGTTATTTCGGACTTAAGAGCGGGTCCGGTTTGTGATTTGGAGGTCCGTAGTGGAATTTGGTTTGAAATGGCGTAAGATGGAATTTTGAAAAGTTTGACCAGGAGTGGAATTTTTGATATCGGGATCGAATTCCCATTTCGGAAGTTGGAGCTGGTCCATAATGTCAAATATGACTTGTGTGCAAAATTTACGGTCAAACAGACGTGATTTAATAGGTTTCGACATCGGTTGTATCAGTTGAAGTTTCAAGTTCAATGATTTTGAATTGAGGTGTGATTAATCGTTTCGATGTTGTTATGTGTTTTTGGAAGCCTCAAGTAGGTCTGTGGTATGTTATGGGACTTGTTGGTATGTTAGGAAAGGGTCGCGAGGGGCTCGGGTGTGTTTCTGATTTGATTTTAGGTCATTCTTCTTCATGTTGCCGTTGCTGAAGGCTACTGATTCAAGTGTTTATGCATTTGCTGAAGAATGCACGCATATGCGAGTCCCCAGATGTAGACGGTTGATCACAGAAGAGAAGGAAGGTCTGGTTTGAATGGATCACAGAAGTGGGAATAGGGGCGCATTTGCGGCCTCGCAGAAGCAAAAATATTGGGTGCATGAGCAAGATTTTGCGCAGGAGCGTGTTTGGTTGCGCACCTGCGCTTGTGCAAAAATGGATGTTAATTCGCAGGTGTGGGGGTCATTTGCTTAGTTGAGTCCGTAGAAGCGGAGCTCATGTCGGGGAAGCGACGCCGCATAAGCGACTATTATGGCGCAGAAGCGGAAGTGCTGGGAAGAATGATAAATACAAGGCTTCGCGATTTTGGCTTCATTTTAACATTTCCAAGTGCTGATTGGGGCAATTTTGGAGCAATTTTCATAACATGGATTGGGGTAAGTGTTCTACACTCGGTCTTGGTTATTTTTCATGAATCTATGTTCAATTTTAGGTTTTGGTTGATGAACTAAAAGAGGAAATTTGTGGTTTTAACCTAAAGTTTCATAATATGAACTTCTGAGTTTTGAACATCAAATTATAGTCAGAATTGAGTGAAACTATTATGGTTTGATTCGCAATTGAATAGGTTGTCGGATTTTGTGAGTTTTGTTGAGTTTCCAAGCATGGTCCCGGGTGTAATTTATTGCCGTACTTGGAACTTGATGTAGAATCCAATCTTTATCATTTGTAATTGCTTAATTGGGCTTTATCTGATGTATTTGAGTTGCTTTTTTCTAGTTTTGAGCCGTTCGAAGGTCGCTACGCGTGTGATGGCATCCTTGGAGCATCGCTTGGCTTGCTCAGCGTTGGAATTTGCTTGTTTAATATAAGTAACTCTTCTAAACTTAATGATGAGGGTATGAAACCCCAAATTTTGTGCTATGTGATTTCTATTGAGGTGACGGGCGTCTGGGCATGAACCTTGTGAGTGGTGGCTTCGTTAGCTACACGACACTGTATAGTGGCCCTGGGTTCACCATGTGATTAATTAATTAAGCTGTCAATCATGCTAAATATCATGTTTACGCTTAATGCTGATATTGATTGATATTTTGTACTCAGTCATACTCATCCATTCGTATCATATCTCAGTCTCCGTTGTTATATATTGATACATCATATCATTGTTGTAGGGTTAGTTTCATGACATTGCGAGCCCATGAGTGAGACTGGAGGTATTAATGACCGAGTGAGGCTAAGGGCCTGAGCGAGAGTGACATTTTGCGATCGAGCTGCACGCTGCAGCATATTATATCTATTCTACTTTTGGGATCGGGCTGCATGCTGTAACGATATATTGATTATATTTATGAAAATGGATTGGCTACTTATATACAAATATTATGGATTGGGTCGCACATCGAATGAGACTGGATCAAGCTGCACGCCGCAATGACATGGCGCTTGGGCTGAAGGAGTTCCTTCGGAGTCTGTACACCCCCAGTGAGCGCAGTCGACTATATATACGTGGATCGGGCTGCACGTCACAGCGGTCATTATACAACGCTGAGCGTTTGAGTGTGTTGAGTGTTGACCATAGTGAGAGAGGATTCGAGGCAGTGAGAGTACATGATTTATCTCTGAGATACATGGCATACAGGCATAAAGATGCATTTTTCCTCGTGCGGTATGGCTTCACATCCTTCATTATTTTCATACATTGATATGCGGGCATTGATTGGTATTTCACCTTTGTTATTTGGAAATGAAACATTTTTTATTATTGCGGAAAGGATTTTAAAGGAAAATTATAGTTTTCAAACTATCGCATAATTTTTTGATGATTTCGATAAAGGATTCGGGTTATCGCTAATATTCTTGAAAAGTGAAACAATTTTCGAAAAAACTGTGCAAAAAGTTAGACAAGTGTATCTTTGAGTTATTTCCTTTTTTATATGCTTTACGCTGTTCTGAACTGCTGTTGGTTATTGGTATTGGACCCGATATTTGTTCCAGCTTGTCACTACTTTAAACCTGAGGTTAGGTTTGTTTCTTTTTTAGTATATGGGGTCGTTGTACTCATACTACACTTCCTGCACATTGCGTGCAAATTTCGATTTCGATGTTGCTGTGTTCCATGAGAGCTGAATTGGAAGATGTACCTGCGTTCCCATTGTAGCTGCCTCTTGTTCATGGTAGCCTCAAAACTATAAACTCTATTTATTTATTTATTTTTCAAACAGATGATGTATTTACTTCATATTAGCTTTGTAAACTCTATTCTTAAAAGCTCATGATTTGTACTACTAGTCCTCGGGGAATGTAAAAGATTTAGAAAATCCCTTTGCTTAATTGTTTAATTACTATTATTGCAATTGAATAGTTAGTATTTGGCTTACCTATTGGATTGGGTTAGGTGCTATCACGATTAGTGAATTTTCGGTCGTTACAAACTGGTATCAGAGCCATAGGTTCATAGGTTCTACAAGTCATGAGCAAATGTCTAGTAGAGTCTTGCGGTCGGTATGATGACGTCCATACTTATCTTCGAGAGGCTACAGAGCATTTAGGATATACTTCCCATCTTTCTTTCCTTATCGTGCGACATTGATTCCGCTTGAAGCATAACTCTTTCAATTCCTTTCCACGCATTCGTGTGCATAAGTGAGCGCTCAGTATCAGCTGTGTATTGACGACTTGTGATTCCCTGGACGAAGTGCAAAATGTGATTTCTTGGTGTTTATGATAGGCAAGTCTGAGGACTTGAGGCCGAGTTCTGACTGTAGCTTGAGCATAGAGATGTTGATTATGTGGGCACGTCCTTTTGGACTTATATATCCGGTAACGTCCCTATGAGTAGAGCTTGTGGCTAGATGAGTGGTCGGATTGCTATATGATGAGTATGATGTGACTATGAGTGTGTTCAGATAGATTAGACTTGACAAAAAGAGTTTGATTGAGATATAGATTGGGTGATATATTTCCATCTTAATTTGACATATAGCCTCGAGTTCTGGGTGTGTTGAAGGATCTTTTCATGTTGTTTAGTTGAGGAGTGAATTAGATATTCATGTTGTGATATGAGTTCAGACTTAGGTAGATTAAGTGATTGCGTAATGGTTACGACTGTGGATGGCTCTAAGGAGATGTTAGTTTGAGGCGAAGGAGGTAGGTTATCTCCTGCGTAGTGTCGTGAGGGTTTTATGATCACTATAATGTTTTGTAGCGAGTTCTCTTTTACCAAGGAGTTTTAAGTGTTGCAATCTGACTTTGGATCGCTTATGAGAGTGGGCTTGATTGTTACGGGGATGAATACGATATTCGAAAATAGTTTGAGGTACTATATGGTTTGTGTTACGTGAGATTAGGACGGGTTTAGTTGATTCCTATTGCAGTGTTATGCCAGTATGGGGTGGCCATTATAAGTTATCAGATGCTTTATTCCTTGGCTTTGAGCCAAGTGAGGGAGTCTTCTATAGACGACTTGATTGCACGGTTATGTGTTGTTTTTGTTTCAGTTTGAGGTATATTGGTGAATCAGTTGTGGATTACGGATGTTGAGATCGAGGATGACTCGAGTAAATGATGTTTTGGAAAAGGTATTGTGTTACACTCTACGGGTATATGGAAATCATGGAATGATTGAGTAGTTGTTCGTGAATGAGGTAGAGTTCGTGGAGTAGACATTATCTCGATTGCTTAGAAGTGTGGATTACTTCTTAGGTGTCTGGGTGAAAATGGGGCACATGTCGTTCGGCCAGTCCGGGCGGAGCTATTTTGAGATTTGAGTATATTGGATGACTCTCAAGAATGGTTCTTATGAATTCAAGACTCGTATCTGGCAATTGAGAATTTTTTGCAGATTTGTATATGGCTAGAAGCTGAGAGTTACATTGGATGGCGTCGAGACTTGCAATATTCCTACATCATTGAGGATTCTACATTTCAGAAGGAAGGTAAGATGAACAACTTGGAATTCACATAATTTCGCTTTAGGGTGGGCATCTCGGTTTTGGTGCTTAGGAGGGTATTTAACGGCTTATGAGCCTTAAGGCGGTGTGATTTTATGATTGGGTCTCGTGTAGGGAGTCTGTTTGAGGATTGTGGTATTACGGCGAGGGGATGTATTAATTTGAAGGTAATTCAGAAGGAACTCGGAAAAATAGGACATCTTGGTAGTAGGTTGGATCGGCATTGTATTGGATATGATCGGTTCTTTTGGTGCTTATGATATAGAGAGTTTCTACAGGTGTTTTGTGGCGATGCTCTTGGGTTTTGTGACCTACATAGCTTTGTTGAGTTGGAGGGATTCAGTCCTAACGGGTTGGTTTTGTACAAATGGGGTTCGGAGAGTTCTTGGTGGTTCTACTACGGTTATAGTTTTATATTTCCTACTGGCGTGACGAGCATGTGATGTATAGTGATTTTCTCTTGGATGGGATCAAATAGAAAATTCTTGGCTTATTAAGTATGCAATTTCTTGTAACTCGTGGTGGATTAATGATCGCAGCCAACTTCACACCACTAAAAAGTAGCGAGAGAGGGTCGCAATAGATTTTACCCAATTTTTGGGTCGGGATCGATTCCACAGAGAGCTAGGATGGAGTCGGGTATCTACTTTGCCTAGGATTGCGTGTATGCTCTTAATTGGTCTTCTATTCAATTTTGGATTTTCTTTATATTCTACTATTATCAAACTACAAATTAAAGAGTAAATTTCTACAAGTTGTATCTAATGGTTTAAAGGGTACTAGGGTAGTGAGCTTTACCTAGGTGGCTAATTGACGGGTAATTTCATCCAAGGTACGATTGACATGATTGGGGAAGTATGTTATAACCGTTGCTCAATACTACCCACTCTACACGTCTTGGTAGAAAGAGTGGTTTTGCCCAATTGACTCTCTCGAGACCAATTGGGTATGCATATTTGCTCGAGCAACTAGGGTTCAAGTCGGTAATTACTCTCTCGAGGTTTATCCCTTTAATTGGGACTATCAAATCTCTTGAGTCCATCCCAATTCCTTGTTGGGTCAATTTTGGAGACTTAGGGTCTCTTTCTCAAGAAGAGCCATGTCAACTTAGCACAAACTAGTGTTTCCAACCACTAATTCATAAATTAAACCATAAAATTGACCCAAATAACAAACACCCATAATCAATATAACATTAAACCACAACACCCACCAATTACCCACACTAGGGTTGAGGCACAACCCTAGCTAATGGTTTTAGCTACTCATGCTTGAAGAAGAAAAATAGAGAAATAGATGAAGAAAAAGACATATTAGTTAAACACTAAAGAGAATACAAAGAATCTATCGTTAGAGTTAAGCTAAAATGCCCAAAATGGCTACAAAATAGCTTCTCACGAGTGCAGCTGCTGTTCTAAAAATAACTGATGCCCTAAAATTGGAAAAAGGTTCTATTTATACTAAGCTAGAAAAACTAGACAAAAATGCCCCTGCGGGGTCAGTGCGGGCCGCACAACATGGACTGCGGCTGCACTAGGCTCTTGGTCTTGAAGTCTTGGCTCTCTGAACTCAGGCTCCGCGGACCATGTAGAACGGATTGTAGCCGTGGAGGCTTCCAATGCGGTCCGCACAGACATGTCCGCGGACCGCGATGGCTTGAACCTGGGCAAGTTGCAACTCTCTGATCTTCTCTTTCGCGGACCGCACATAATGGTAGTGCGGCCTGAGCCTTCAATGCGGACCATGCAAGATTGATTGTGGCAGCACTGCCTTGAAGCTTGTTTTGCCAGTTCTCTGAATCTCCCAGTGCACACCGCACAGAATGGACTGCGGCCGCACTAGGTTTTATGCCTTGAAATCTACTCTCTGAATCTCCCTAGTACGGACCGCACAAAGTGTAGTGCGGCCGCACTAGGCCTATTTGTCCTGAGTTTGCCTTGTCTTTGGTAGTTGAGCAGGTTTCACTCCTTTTGAGCTGAACTTTGACATTTTGTCACTTTGTTGATCAAACTTGCAATCAAGCACAACTTATTAGACTATTTATAAGTAATTTATAATCAAAGTCGTAAGCAAGAAGGAGCATAAACACGTCAAAATCCTAGTATCA
>NW_017676044.1:0-16964 GCF_001879085.1 Nicotiana attenuata | reverse complement strand
ATACACATGAGATGCACGTGAAGAAGATAAGTCCTTGAGATCAAGCAGCAATATCTTGATGAATATCTTCTGAACTGATCGAAAAGATTGCATATAGGATAAGGAGCTAAAGTCTTCTTATGAAAAGAGAATTACATGCGGATCAAGAATAGGATTGGGAGTTAGAGTTGTTCTTGGACTCAAATTGATAAAGGATCCACAATTCGAGTTCTTAAAAAACTCTGATTACTAACTCTATAAATAATAACGATTGTTCTCTTTTACAGTGATTGCACATAAGCTGAAGTTAAACCAAATTGAGAGCAAAAGAGCTAGGTGATTTTTGCAAGCAATTTGTGTGTGATACAAGTGTGCAAATCTGAAGCTACAAGAACTAAGTGTGAAGAACAAATTCCATTGTGTCTTTCTTTATTTTTAGTTCAATTGTAGTATGTGTTTTAAGATTGTACCTTTCCAGCTTTCTTAGAAGCAATTGTATTAGGTGCATTGAGTATTCAAGTTAGAGTTAACTTGAAAGTGTCGCAACAGTTGAGGCTGTGTGCTACACTGGGATTAGAGTTAATCCTTAGGTTTACAAAGAGTTTTGTAAATGCTGTTTTTGTCTCATTGAAGTTTAGTGGAAGTTTGGGAAAATCCTACTGAGTAGTAGGTCGTGGTTTTTTTACCTTTTGAGCTAGGTGTTTTCCACGTAAAAATCTTTGTGTTCTTTATTTCTGTACTTTAATTCCGCAAATAGTAGAAGTTAGAACACCTAGAAGAACCAGGTTCTTCTAGTGCGAAAATTAGGTACCACAAAAATCACCCCTCCTCTTGTGTGGTATTGACGTTTAAAACATCAATTGGTATCAGAGCAGGTTATCCTTGAAGAGGCTAACACCTTAGGAGAAGATCAAAAATGAGTGCACCACCTGGGAACTGGGAAGGGCAATCCACTGCCAGACCTCCACTTTTCAATGGTTTGTATTACTCTTGGTGGAAGAACAGAATGAGAGATCATATCATAGGGGAAGACTATGAGCTTTGGGATATAGTCACTGATGGTCCCCTAGCTACCACTAAGAAGAATGCAGAAGGAATTGATGTGCCAAAAACAAGGGCTGATTATACTGCTGAGGATCTGAGAAAATGGGAGAAAAATGCTAAAGCAAAGAAGTGGCTAGTGTGTGGTCTAGGACAAGATGAGTACAGCAGGATCCAAAGTTGTACAACTGCTAAGGAGATATGGGACACTCTACAAGTGTCTCATCAAGGAACACCTCAAGTGAAAAGGTCAAGAGGAACTCTTCTGTACTCTCTATATGAAAATTTCACTATGATGGAAGGAGAAAGTATCCAGGAGATGTATGCTAGATTCACCACTCTGACTAATGAGCTTGAATCTCTTGGAAGGACCATCCTTGAAGAAGACAAGGTTGAAAAGATTCTGACAAGAGTTCTGCCAGTCACTTGGGAAAGCAAGATCACTGCCATTCAGGAATCCAAGAATATTGGTACCCTCAGGCTGGATGAACTAATTGGGAACTTAACTGCCTATGAAATGAGGAGACAAATAATGAAGATGGATACCCCCAAAAAGGAGAGAAGTTTAGCTCTCAGAATCACTAAAGGTGCAGATTTGGAAGATGATGAAGTAGCCATAATCACTAGGGATTTCAAGAAGTATCTGATGAGAGGAAAGGGTGCTTCAAGAAGTACAAACTCCAACAAAACAAGAGCTCCGGAGAAGCAAATCAATGAAGGCTGCTACAAGTGTGGTAAGACTGATCACATGATCAAAAACTGTCCTCAATAGGAGATTGAGTGGAAGAAAGAAAGAGATGAAAGAAGGAACAGGATGAAGGAAAAGGTTCAACCAAAGAGAAACAAAGGTTCAACTAAGGCTATGGTTGCTGGTTGGGGAGAAACATCAGATGAGGACTCTGAAGATGAAGCTGAGGAGGATCAAGCTCTAATGGCCATTGGAGAATCAGGGGATGAACAAGATGTAAGTATTCTTCATCTCAAAGACAAGATCAAATTCTGGTCTAAAGAAAGGCTAGCTGAACTCTTAATAGACTTCATTAATGAGTCTGAGATAATTAATAATGAAAAGGAAGTTCTGTCTAGGGAATGTGTGATTTTAAAAGCTAAATGTAAAAGTCTAGAGTATAGGGCCAATGAGAGTGATAACAAAAATGCTGAGTTGAAGAACCAGGTTCTTGAACTTAAGAACCGTGTCCTAGAACATAGATCTGAAAATCTGAAACTGAAATTAGGAACAGGAAAGAAGATAGCTGATCACACCTATCTTACCCTAGAAGAAAATTTAGGACAAATGAAGGATGAATTATATAAGAAAGATGAGTTTGTCAAAATCTTAAAAGAAGATCTAGGAAAGGTAAAACATGAACTAGACAGAACTTGCAAGTGGAACAAAGCATCTGATGCTCTCTCTTGGTTGCAAGAGCATCATAGTAGTAATAAAAGAGGACTTGGCTATGGAACTCAAGCTCCTAAATGGAATCCAAAAAACAAGTACCTCGCTCTTCCTGAAAATAAAATCTGCACACACTGTGGCAAGACTGGCCATTACAAATATGAATGCAATGAAAAAGAGAAGGCCAGTCAAATGAACAAGTCTTTTGTTAAAGAAAAGAATAAATTGCCTGAATGGGCAAGAAGGAATTTAATCCATCCTTTTGCCTATAGAAAGGGACCCAAACTAGTTTGGGTTCCTAAGACTAACCCCTGATTTCATTTAAGGTTCAAGTGAAAGGGAGGAGCCAAATATGGTATATGGATAGTGGCTGCTCAAATCACATGACTGGGGACAAGGACAAGTTCCTTTCACTTGAGGACTTAAAAGGAGGTAATGTCTCCTTTGGTAATGGAAAGAAAGGTGAGATCATTGGGGTTGGTAAGGTAGGCAAGACTGATTCTCATTCCATAGAGAATGTCTACCTGATAGATGGTTTGAAATATAGCCTAATAAGCGTGTCACAACTCTGTGACAGAGGTAACCTTGTAGCTTTTACCTCCACCAAGTGCTTTGTGATTAATCTTATCACTCACAAAATTGTTTTGCAGGGAAAAAGAGTTAACAATATTTATATTGTAGATTTGTCAACTCTTTCAGAAAATGAACTCACATGCTTAAGCGTGTTGGTTAATGATCCCCTCCTATGGCACAAAAGACTTGGTCATGCTAGTCTGAATCAGCTAAACAAATTAGTCTCCAAGGACTTGGTTGTAGGTTTACCTAACATCAAGTTCAAGGAAGACAAAGTTTGTGAGGCATGTGCAAGAGGGAAGCAGGTAAGGTCATCCTTTAAAACCAAGAAAATGGTGAGTACGTCCAAGACGTTGGAACTGGTTCATATGGATCTATGTGGTCCAATGAGAACCATGAGCAGAGGTGGTAAAAGATATGTAATGGTGCTTGTTGATGATTATTCTAGATTTACCTGGGTATTGTTTCTAACTTCTAAAGATGAAGCATTTGAAATGTTCACTACTTTTATTAGAAAAACCCAGAAACAAATAGGAAATCAACTTGCATCCATTAGGTCTGATCATGGAACTGAATTTGAAAATGCAAAGTTTGCTAAATTTTGTGATGAAAATGGAAAAGATCATAATTTTTCTGCCCCTAGGACTCCTCAGCAAAATGGGGTAGTTGAAAGGAAGAACAGGACCCTTGAGGATATGGCAAGGACCATGCTACTTTCCAGTAAACTACCTCATAGCTTCTGGGTAGAGGCTATAAACACTGCTTGTTATATAATAAATAGATGCATGACTAGACCTTTTGTAGAGAAAACTCCCTATGAGTTACTTAAAGGGAGAAAACCAAACATATCCCATCTTAGGGCTTTTGGGTGTAAGTGCTATGTGCACAATAATGGCAAAGACTCCCTAGGTAAGTTTGATCCCAGAAGTGATGAGAGAGTATTCTTGGGATATTCTTCACATAGCAAAGCATATAAAGTGTTTAATAAAAGAACTCTATGTGTTGAAGAGAGTGTACATGTTGTGTTTGATGAATCTAACACTCTTTCTGAGAGACAGGAACATGAAGTGAAGCCATTGGACTGGTGAGACAATTGACTGAAGCCACAACACAAGTCAAAGTGGCATCAAAGGAAGGAGTAGGTGATGGAACAGGTCCTCTCACCCAGGGCAACCTGACAGGGGGAACCAATCTGAAGGATCCTGTACCTGAACCTGTTCCTCTGCAGCATAACTATGAAGGAGAAACTAGCAGGAACCAGATGGTGGGGAAATGTTACAAGTACCTGAGTTCTCACCCCATTGAGAACATCATCAATGATCCAACATCTGGGGTCAAGACAAGATCACAACTGAAGAACCTGTGTGCATTTGATGCTTTTCTGTCCCTCATTGAACCTAAAAATGTGAGTGAAGCTCTACAAGATGCAGATTGGGTCAATGCTATGCAAGATGAGCTCAATAAGTTTGAAAGAAGCCAAGTCTGGCACTTGGTTCCAAAACCAAAAGACAGGTCAGTCATTGGGACAAAATGGGTCTTCAGGAACAAACTAGATGAAGATGGAACAGTTACAAGAAATAAGGCAAGGTTGGTGGTTCAAGGCTATAGTCAAGAGGAAGGCATTGATTATGATGAGACTTTTGCTCCAGTGGCTAGACTTGAAGCAATTAGACTCCTCATAGCCTTTGCAGCACATATGGAATTCACTCTTCATCAAATGGATGTCAAAAGTGCCTTCCTAAGGCTATCTCAAAGAAGAAGTGTTTGTGAGACAACCTCCAGGATTCGAAAGTAAAGAATGTCCTGGTCATGTATACAAGCTAGATAAAGCTCTCTATGGTCTCAAGCAGGCCCCAAGAGCTTGGTATGAAAGATTGTCAAAATTCCTTCTGGAGCATGGGTACAAAAGAGGTAAAATTGACAACACTTTGTTCCTAAGGGAAAAAGGTAAAGATCTTCTTGTTGTACAAATATATGTTGATGACATAATATTTGGGGCCACTTCTGATAGGTTGAGTAAGGACTTTGCAAAATTAATGGGAAGTGAGTTTGAAATGAGTATGATGGGCGAACTAAATTTCTTCCTAGGCTTACAGATCAAACAAAGTCCAAATGGAACCATGATTCATCAGCAGAAGTATACAAAAGAACTAATCAAGAAGTTTAAAATGGAAGACTCTAAAAAAATAGATACACCTATTGACACTGCCACTAAATTAGATGTTGATGAACCTGGTTCATCAGTTGATCAAAAGTTGTATAGGGGTATGATTGGTTCACTCTTGTATCTTACTGCCAGCAGACCTGACATTGTTTTCAGTGTAGGACTTTGTGCTCGTTTTCAAGCTAATCCTTACTTGACTGCTGTCAAGAGGATATTGAGATATTTGAAGGGGACTACTGAATTGTGCCTATGGTACCCTAAAGGTAGTAATTTCGATCTAGTAGGTTATGCTGATGCTGACTATGCAGGTTTCCTAGTGGATAGAAAAAGCACCTCAGGTATGGCTCACTTTCTTGGTTCATGTCTTGTATCATGGGCTACCAAGAAACAAAATTCAGTAGCACTATCTACTGCTGAAGCTGAGTATGTGGCTGCAGCTTCTTGTTGTGCTCAACTACTGTGGATCAAACAACAATTAGTAGACTTTGGTATAGAAGTGGGATGCATACCAATATTCTGTGATAACACTAGTGCTATAAGTATGACAAAGAACCCTGTTCATCATAAAAGGACCAAGCACATAGATGTTAGACACCACTTCTTAAGAGATAACTATGAGAAAGGGTTAATCTCCATAGAATTTTGTGCTACTGATAAACAAATAGCTGACATCTTCACTAAAGCACTGAGTAGAGAAAACTTTGAAAGGAACAGGTTGGAATTAGGGATGATTAAGATCACCTAAAAGGTCCAGTTCAGAATGCGCAATGAAAAAAAAAATGATGAATTTTTTTTTGGTTAGGAGTTCTTAATTCAATGTAAATATCTAGACTAATTCTTACTCAGTCTCATACTTGATTAGTATACTCCTGTGACATGTGTTTATATGAATCCTTAATCTCTTACAAAGTTTTTCTATTCTGACATTTGAGGCATGATCAAGGGAAGTTTTACTTGAAGAACCTGGTTCATCAGTATATGCTCATAAGAAAGTTCAGGTATGTTTCTATACTTTGCACAATTATAAAGATAAAATTATCAACCATGAGCAGAAGTCCTAATTACACCAAACTTTCATAAATTCTATCCGTTGAGCATTGAACCAGTTTCATTATCCTAGGAGTCTAACTAAAACGAGATTTTTTCCTAAAAACTAGCGTCACTCATTTATCTCTAAAGAGACCGGAACTCTAATTTGATTAGACTTCTTATTGACCTCTGAAAAAGCTGGCGTTACAAGCTTAATCATGATCCCTCTTTAAATACACTCCAAACTCTCTCTCATCACTCATAACCGTCATTTCACTTCTCTAATCCTTCTGATAAACCCTTTTCTTCTCCAAAAATCCCCAAAATATTTCCAGAAATTATCCGCCATGACTAATCCTCAAGACAATCCTGGAACTCCCCCACCTATTTCCTCTAATACCTCATCATCAACACCTCCAGTTGAAAGTCCAAAACCCAGATTTCGTAGGCAAAAGATGTTAGCCAGAAAAACTGTAGCATCCGGCCCTCTCAGAAAAGCCTTGAACGAGAAATTAAAGGCTAGTCAAAGAAAAGAGGCTTCATTTGAAGAATCCCACTCAAGCTCTGAATCTGAAAAGTTCATCTCTGCTAGTGAAGGAGAAGAACCTGGGTCATCTGACAATGACAAGAGTCAAGAAAACCCAAGAGAGGTAAACACCTGTTATGTATTTTCTGATATAGCTGAGAAGGTAGATAATAGGTTTGTGCTTGTGGGTGCTGTGAAAAATGTTGAAGGGGCTGAGACTAGTAGGAAAAGAAAGAAAAAGAAAGGGGAGGTTCTTGCTATATGTGGTGGTGGAGAAGAAGGTGGCTTGAAGTCAGGGGGAAGCGGATCAGGAGAAGCTGCTGAGGGACTTGTTAAGATGAGTGAGCAACAAGAAGAACTTGGTTCTTCTATGGAGGAGACTTTAGCAGATATTCTAAAGAAAGTAGGGGCCAGTTATGACCCAAAGAAGCGCAAGGCGTCTTCACAAAAGACCCCAGTTGCTGACAAACCATCAAAGAAAAGCAAAGTAACATCTCCCAAGACTGCTGCTACTTCTGTACCTAGGGGAAGAACTACAAGGAGTAAAGTAAGGCAAAGTGAAGCAGAACTACAGGAAGCATTAGAGAAGAGTAAGAAAAAGAAGAAGGAAAAAGGAAAGGAAAAGGTAGTAGAAAGTTCTGAGGCTGCTGTAGAAGAGGAGGAGGAGATGGACCTGGTCCATCAAGAGAGAGGCACAACTGAAGAAGTGGTTCCCACTGTCAAACCAAAAAAGAACCAAGACTCCTACAAAGAAGTCTTCAAAGTCTGTGCCTGCTGAACCTTCTTTGGCTGAAAGAACAAGGTCTGCTGTAAAGGGAAAACAAGTGAAATTACTGAGGAAGAAGATGAGGAGTGGAGTGAAGAAGAAGAAAAGGAGGACTCTGAACAAGAGCAAGATCGCTTTGTTATTTTTAGCAGGAGGAAGATATTGAAGGGAAGGCTGCTGAAAGACCTGGAGGAGCCAGGCATGATTAGGCTGGTAGATGCTTTAGCTGCACAAGGCTGGAAGGACATGGTCCTTCAGATGGATGGGAGACTAGCCAGAAGAGAGTTGATTGAATTTATGGCTAATGGCTCTATGGAAAATGGGCGAGTGACCGGTATAGTGAAAGGTGTGAAGGTGGAGTTTGATGCACAAGAGCTGGGCAGGATTCTAGACATCCCAAGTGGACCGCATTCTAGACCTACCATGTTAGTGGACCGCATTCTAGACCTACCATGTTAGCCATCTCTTCGTCGGTGATGTTGCTTGGTACATACGCCTCACTCAGCACTATTAACAAGGCACTCTTGTGTGCATCGGAACTTTGTAGCAAAGCAAGGATAGAAATCTGTGTCGGTGTTTTGTTCAGCTGATCAATGACTGAGTATTCTTTGGCTTGTATCTTGCTCCAGAGATCGTCGGGCCCAGTTTCGGTGATGGTTGGCCGAATAGAGGCCTGCTTGCTTGAATCATCCAAATTCTTCGGGGTATAAACCCTGGCGGTTCTTGTCATACCCAGTGCCGCAACGGTTTCACCGAACTTGACCTTCCCCTTTCTTCTGGCCTCGGCTGTGTATTCCCATTGTATAGACTTTGTATGGAACGGTGTTATGGCTGACATTGCCACTGGAATTGGCATGCTATCTTTACCTCGAACGGAGCAAGCTTTTCAGGTGGTAAAATTGCAACTTCAAAGGGTGTAGGTGTGTTTGTTGATGACATAAACTCAACCTCAATCGGCACTAGCGCCTTTGCAGAGGGTGGTGCTTCAGAATCGAGTGGCATGGACATGTTTACCTCAGATCCCTAGAAGGTTGAATTTGGACCACAATCGGATATAGAGTGACTACTGGCTTCTTTGGATTGTTGCTTTCTGTGATTAAACCGATTGATCCCATGGGGTCCCAATCATCCTCTATCTCGACCATGTGAACACCTCCACCTTTATGGTTTGGCAGAGGGTTATTCCAGACATTTGGAGCAGGCTCCTTTGCTACAATGATCTTATTGTCAATCAAAGTCTCGATCTTATCCTTCAGAGAGCCGCATTCATCAATGGTATGTCCTTTCATTCCGGAATGATATGCACAGGATTTATTTGGATTGACCCACTGAGAAGGGTTTTCTGGTGTTATAGCAGGGATAGGGGTGACATAACCAGCAGCTTTGAGCCTTTCGTACATCTGGTCGATTGGTTCAGCAATGGCGGTATACTGTTTGGGAGGTCTACAGTCAAAATTTGGTTGAGGTCTAGGGAAGTTTTGACATGGGGGAGGTGATTGATAGTTGGATGGTTGAGCATTGTAGGCTTGGTAGACATGTGCAGATTGGGAATATCTTGGCGAGGTAGGTTTATATGTAGGAGGTGGAGATGATTGATAAGTGGGTGGTATAGTTTGGTAAGAGGGTGAGGGTTCTTGGTAATTTGGGGTAGGCTGATAGGTGATTTGAGGTATTGGGTATGTTTGATACTTGATGGGGGATTGGGTTCTCTATGCAATCATTACAGCACCTACGTCCCTTTTCTTGGACGTACCACCAGACTGTAAATCCTTATTGGTAGCTTGCAAGGCTTCAAAGTTCGTAACCATACCACTCTTGATGCCTTCCTCGATCCTTTATCCTAGCTTGATGATATCAGAGAATTTATAATTCTCAATCAGCATCAACCTCTCATAATATTGTGGATCTATAGCCCGGACAAAAAACTTCTTCATTTGTTCTTCTTCTAAGGCTGGTCTGACCTTAGCAGTTTTTGATCTCCAGCGAGTGGCATCCTCGCGGAAGGTCTCTGTGGGTTTCTTCTTCAAGTTTTGGATGTAGAACACATCTGGCGCATTCTCCGTATTGAACATGAATCGGTCCATAAAATCATACGCCATGTTTACCCAGATTTACCACTTCTTCGGATCCTGGCTAATGTACCAAAATAAGGCGTCTCCCTTCAAGCTCCTCATGAAAAGCTTCATGCGGATTTTCTCATCTCTTCTAACCCCGACCAGCTTGTCACAGTATGTTCTCAAGTGAACCCTGGGATCCCCTGTTCCATCACACATTTCGAACTTAGAGGTTTGTACCCCTCGGGCAGTTCGACATCGGGCTGTATGCACAGATCTTCATAGTTTAGCCCCTCAATTCCCTTACTGCGTTCAATGCCTTGAATTCTGCTAGACAACCTTTGTAAGTCCCGGAAAAATTTTGCTAAGTAATCTAGGGTTTTGTGATGCCACGTAGGCTAATTTTAATATTTTATCTGCTATTAACATGGTGGGCATCAATTGGAGTTGGTAAACAAGTGTATGAGTCATATATTATGTAAGGTGGGGTCCTAGGAGATGCCTAAGTGTAAGCCAAATGGGGAAAATTTCATAATAGGCTAAGATTCCAAAGGTACTCGCACTAGTCCTTACTTTGAACGAGCACATCTAAATATTTATAAGGTTTAATGTGATGAATAATCTACAAAATTAAAGATCTTCGATTCTAGTTTCCAACGCTTCAAACCGTTCGTAATTTGGACATTCCTACACAAAGTTATGATAAAATTACCAAAGGCTGGATTTGCGACCAATTTGCAATCGCAAAATAACCATGCGGACCGCATATGCGTCACATAGTGAAGCAGTGTCGGGCAAAATATTATGCTGTCGCATGTTGATTATGCTACACAAATGCTGCCCACATTGCGATTATATAATTGCACCACATTTTCGACTTCGGGCGTCATTTTTGGAAATTTTCATATCCGAACCCACTTTGATAAATAAGCTTTGGGGCTTCATTCGGGACTATATTTACACTAAATCTAGAGAGAGGTGAGAGCATTTTAGAGAGAGAAAGAGGAACCTAGCCTCCTAATCATCAATCTTGCACAAACCCTCAAGAATCAAGCATGCCAATCTCTAGCTCACTATCTTCTGGGTATGTCCTACTTCTAACATTTCATATATGAGATTATGAGTTCAAAAATATATTGTGGGGTTAGAAATAGGCCATGCATGTGACACTAAGCTATAGTATGTGGGATTAATGAACTATTTTGGGTAGTTCTTGATGAAATTGGATAAAGGAAGAAGGAATTTCCATTGTAGAACCTTGTAGTCTAGTTCACTTGTTAGGTGTTTGATGAAATTCCTAAGAGGGTTACACCATGGGTAATATTTCTAATTATTCATCGATTTCCGCTATTTCCTTATAGATTGTTATTGCTAGAGGTGTTGGTGTATTCTAAAAATTTAAAGGAAGGCTCTTTGAGGTATGTATGGCTAAAACCCCGTCTTTTAGAAATTGAGCTTCGTCGGTGTTTGTGTGAATACGGTAAGAGTAAAGTTGAATTGTTAAATTGGTTATTGTTCCATATGACTTTGGGGTTGCTACCTTATATTTGTGAAAGATGTATTCCAATATGATCAATGTGCTATTCTTGATAACTTGAAAAGGTGCAAGGAATATGAATCATGTATTGAAATACTTAGACCTTAAATTGAGATTGAAGCTGTATATATTGTGCCATCTATGTGGAGTCTCATCTATGCTTACAATTTCTATTTGCTCTTGTGTGCACCTACTGTCCTAAATGGCAAAGCTAGTATTGAAATTGGGAATGATGAAAAATGCGGCCTAGTTCCAAGAATGATGTGATAAGTTATGGCCCCAAGTGCCTATGAAATGACATATGTGAAATGAATCTATTAATGAGAAGGGAACAATGCCTTGGTAGGCGGCCTAGCCGATCGGGCCGAGATCGAACTCCGCTCCAGATAGTAGTGGTGTTTTGAATGAATTCCAGAAAAAGGGAAAATGAGATTGAGATTGAAATGTATGTCTCAAATGAGACAACCTAGCCGATCGGGTCGAGGTCGGACTCCGATCAAGATAGTGGTGGTATTGGAAACAAATGATGAGTAGTATGGAATTCCCCAAACTAAAAGCTATGGAAAAATGATGTGAAAATTGTATGATTGTCTTCTTTCATAATGTGGTGATCGTTCAAAATGTTGAGTTATACTTGTGATTTCTTATTCTTTTATGAAAGTTCGTTCTAACTAGGTGGTGTTTAGTTATACATACTAGTGCTATTCGATGGCACTAACGTCCCTTTTGCCAGGGGTGCTACATTCTTGTTATGATTGTAGGTGGTTCTATAGCAGGTACTCAAGTCCACCGACAGTAGCACCTCCTCCACTTTCCGTCAACTGTATTGGTGAGCCCCTTTCCTCTCGGGGCCGTGCGTGGCTCATGCCGCTTTTCTTCCCGGAGTCTTATTTTGGTATTTGTGTAAGGTATAGCCGGAGCCTTGTTGCCAGCATTTCCATATTATTCTTCAGTTGTATTTAGAGGCTCCGTAGACAGGTAGTAGGTAGTGTCGGGTATTGGAATTTAAAAGAGAAATATTGATGTTTGGCAAAGATTTATAACACTTGTAATATTTTGATATTTATGATTTAAGCTGCTAATTGAAATGAAATGGAAGTTGTTAATAAAACACTTACTATGTATGATTAATGGAGTCCATCTCCTATTTATTCAGGAATCGGTTTGGGTAGAATGAAACCTAGCAGGCTTGCTCAGTCGGGTTCTCTCGGTTGAGCGCCGGTCGCGCTCCTCGGTTTTTGGGGTGTGATAAACTTGGTGTCATAGCCTAAGGTTTTAACGTGTCCTAGAATGTCTCGGAGCCGTGTCTAGTAGAGCCTTCTTATCGGTGTGTAGTTGACCACATCTATAAGTTGGAGGCTATTCGGACATTGAGGAATTTCACCCTTCTTTGATACTCCAAGATCGTGCAGTAGAGCTCAAGATAGGGAACTAATTTCCATTCTATGTCTTAATCTTAAGATGATTAATTAATGATTTTGGAAGCAGTAAGGAGGGAATGCCCCCACCATTGAATATGATGGAGATTGCCCAAGCGTTTGTTAGAAGAACGTATGGAGCCATAGAGAGATTGGTAGAACTTCTTGCTAAGGGGATTACCCTTTTATCTATTAAATGTCTCTGCACCACCAGATCATGTAGTATATCAGTATGTTACCTACGCACCTTAGGGATGTTGAGTCAAGGAGTATTGATTAAGCTATTGCCCTACCAACCTAAAGTCATTAAGTGAGTCAAATCAAAATTTCTACTCATTGTATATGTACATCCATATTGAAGAATTGTCATAAACATGGTTTTGATAAGATGTGAGTCACAAAGACTTGTGTGTACCTACTCCTTGAAGGGGTCGTATTGTTCGTAAATCCACTCTATTACAAATCCTCTTATTTACAACCCCTTGTGGAATTAAGTTCTATAAATATGTCCTTGAATGGAGTTATAACTCAAGGATTAATACTTCCCACTTTCATCTCCTATATTCTTAACGAGGGACTATACCTGATGAATTTCTTACAACATATTTTATTGAAAGGGACAATATCTGCCAACTTGTGCCTACGCATGCACCGTCGTAAAGTTTATCTATGTGGTGTCGAGTGCCATGTAAAGCATCCCGGTGTTGTGATCCTTCTCGAGTCACTCTCTTACTCATATGTGTATATGGCTTATATGGTTTGAACAATTAATCTACTCTCTTGCGAATATCATCATGAAAGCTTCTCACTGCCTAGTAACATAAGAGCATACCTTAACACTTATCACATGAGTGCATGTCAATCGAAATGGTCACCGTGTGCATAGAGTCTCTCTAAAAATTAGGATCCTCACATCCCCATCATAGGAAGCTATTGTGTCTCCATAACTTTCGTGTCCACTTGGGACATCCCGCAGTAGGTAGCTCACTTTGTCCTAGTATTATGGTTGCTCGTGGCATGGTCGTATATTGTAGTTGGGAGTTAATATAGCAGAAGCATGTCCAGCTCATAACAAATGTTTATTTTCTCTTTACACCTGCATAACATGTGTTAATTGTGTTCTTTAGTTAGTGAATTCATTGTGCTAGTTTCCCCACACTTGTTAGATTACCATGAGAGAACATATCCTTTATGAATCATTGTAACACTTCCTTTCTCGTAAGGACCCCTACTAGCCTCTCTGTCAAGACCAAGCACACCTTTTGGGGTTATTATAGCACAACGTCTGTTTCTCTTGTTTTTCTCTATTTCATTAGCATCTGGGTAGTTCTCAAGTCAAAATCCATGATGAACTCATTATGAACATCTGCAAACCCTTCATGATTATTCTATACTATCTCATTCGGTTCCCGTATCACTTCAAGTTCATCAAGGGTTGATAGCAAGTCGCAATTACTAAGATTGAATGATCTCCTTTCGATAATGGATTATCTGCACATGCACTAGTCCAACGATCTGCTTATTAGTCTAACTCTCGCCTTTAGGTTTTGGGTTGACCAAGGAGAAATACACCTAGTAACACATTCATATGTTAAAACCTTTCTCTGAGTCAAGTCTTATAGCATCTCCCAATGTGGTTTGCAATAGCTGGTTGTGTAGAAGTGTGTTGTAGTGCTTCATTATGAAGTAGAGTTGTTAAACATAATTGGATTTTAGAAAATGTAGCTTCTCGTAATCGCTTTATATTACAACCATTCCTAGTGGTTACAATGTAAGTAAAGGTTACTTCCATAAGGCTCTCTCACTTTCTTTTCATTTGTCTTGAATCATGTGTTGTTTGCTTGTAATCTTCAGTGGGATATTATCTCAATGTCTCGACTAGTTATCCAACTATACGATTCGATTAAGTTCACCTCAATTTTATGTACTCTACAAGTACCCTTTTCTAAAAGGACACTGAAAGTAGGTAAATCCCCCTTTACTATAGACTTCTAATGTCTTCGACTTAGTTTAAGCTTGTTGGTTCCAAATGGTGCTCATTAATTTTGCTACCCTACTATCTATTTCATCTGATAACTCTTATTGTAAAATTCATTTACGTTTCATGGCATCAAAGAGGAAGTCTTGTAGCATTAAGGAAGGGGACATATTCCTTTTAGAATAAATATTGCTCGTATTCCTTGTAGATGTTCTTCTAACAACCATTTACATGCTCTGCTTATCTCTATGACTAGATAATCCAGGTTACTTTTCCTCGATAAATGCATTAAGACGTCTCATTCTTTCAAACTTATCCATGTAGGCATTTGAGGCCTTGTTTTATACCAACTCGTAATAGTTTTAAGTACTTTCTCGCCATTGTTATCAATCTTCTAAGGCTACGTGGGCTTGTCTCTTGGGTTCCCAAAGTAATTATTTCCCCTAAGTTCAAGCTTATATTGCCACGGTTTCAAACCAAAGTGCGTCCCTTTTTCACAAGTCTTAAATGGGTCGGATTGGATGGATTACATGACCTTCTTCTCACTCGGCTTCTAGAATAATTTACTATATCATTGTCATGTGAGGGGAGCTTTGCTACCCTTGGTATTCCACCTCCTTGGGTTGATAGGAGTGTCATTTGTCTTTCTCCCCGGAGCATCACGTTAACCATTACACCTTTAACCAATACATGATTTCATCCCATGGTAGAATGTCCTAGCTATGTGGTTTCACTCGTGAAAGGTTGAGATTAGATGCCTTTAGAATTTTGCACATATCATGAGCATATTTATTTGGAAGACAAGTTGTCATATCTTTAGCTCTCTTATATAGGACCAACTGTCAGGAAGGGTTGAGCTGTTTGAAATATGATAATCTCATAAGTAGATGACTTCTTTTCCATCCTCATGCGCTTGTGGCAAAGAGTCCTTGTGTCGCTTACTGATAGGAGTGAAATCAAATTCCACGTATTTCATTTGCGACCTCAGTCATATCCATGTTGCAAGAATCTTACCATTTGAGCCCAACCACTTACCTTATGCTCAAGGACACAACTAGTGTATCCTACTTGGTCACTTCTTTAAAAATCTCAAGTTCACATACATGGTATCCACCTTATCTAAGAATATTAGTTACCACCATGCTTCATTTATCTTATAATTGATATAGTCACATGGACTAAGCCATGTCAGCATCATTAATAAAAATCCTAATGTCTCTTAGTATGTAACCCCATGAAATACTCTGCTCGGCGCATAAATGGATTTCTGAATAATTCCAGCCCAATCTTGAACTTCATTGCTCCTTACTGTATTGGATCTATTTGGTATCAAAGGTTCAAACGTGTCAAAGACACCCTGTGATCACGTACATTCAGTAGGTAATTTTATGGTCAATTTATTATAGCACATCTTAGGTTAATCGAGAAGGTCACCACGAGTTCAGTTGGGTGGTCGCATAGAGATTTAAAATTCAGGAGGGTGAACCAATTATTCTCAAAATTTTCCCCCGTAGTTGTTGTGTGAATTGATGATGAAGGGTACGTAAGCGCATTTCCCATTAAACCGCACTAGGAGTGTGATGTTTCCCCATAGTTGTTCCTCATGAATTTGTGTTTTCATATGTCTATGTCTAAGAAGGTAGGTGGAGATCATTTGTGTATCAGCTTGGTGTAAATTATTGATGATGAATGTTAATGGATACTTAGGTTATGCGAAGTATCTAGATGTCATCCTTGTTAGGTAAGTTTGTAGGTTAGGGTTGTTTTCGTGAATGTGTTATGGAAATCCTATAAGTATAAGAGGCCACATTGAAGGCCGAGAGTATTGTGGAAAAAAGGTATTTCCTCTCGATTGTATAGCAGTTGGTTTTTACTTGAAAAGAGTACCTTATGAGTGTTATGATCTAAAATTGTGCAGTCCATGTTTAGGTGTCATTATGATAATGTAGTTTTTGAGATGCTGAGAATTTGTGTTATGGGTATATACATTGTTGTGCTTTTTTGAGCTATGGATGAGTTTTTAGGATGGTCTTGGGTGATTCTCTGACAGGTGGATAGGCCTAGTTACAAAGGAGACTCTGCTGAAATTTCTGAAAAGTTTAGGAGTTAGTCAAAATTTAGGGACTTGAGGTAGTTGAGAAAAGAAATTTATTATGTTAAGCATTTAAGTCAGACTCCACTCCTCATTCGAGGGCAAATGATCCTAAGGGGGGGGGGAGGATGTAAGGCCCCGAAAAATTTTTCTAAGTAATCTACGATTTCGTGATTCTACATAGGCTAATTTTAATAGTTTATGCGCTATAAACATGGTGGGCATCAATGGGAGTTGTTAAACAAGTGTATGAGTCATATATTAAGTAAGGTGGGGTCCAAGGAGAGGCCTAAGTGTAAGCTAAATGGGGAAAATTTCATAATAGGCTAAGAATCCAAAGGTACTCGCACTAGTCCATACTTTAAACGAGCACATCTAAATATTTATAAGGTTTTATGTGATGAATAATCT
>NW_017676043.1:49303-53270 GCF_001879085.1 Nicotiana attenuata | reverse complement strand
TCAATCAATTCCTGAATGGCAGTTTTCAGATGCCAACATTTCTCTGTATCATGTCCAGGCGCTCCTGAGCAGTACTCACAATTCACTGAATGGTCCAGGTTCCTTGGGGGAGGGTTTGGTAATTTAGGTTCGATCGGGTTCAGCATACCCAACTGCCTCAATCTGTGGTATAGGCTCGTATAAGATTCTCCCAAGGGAGTAAAAGTCTTCTTCTTCTGCGACCTATCATTCTTATATGCAGGATTGGGTTGGAAACTGGTTCCAGCGGTATTTCTGTTGGTTCTTTGGGGTGGGTAAGTGTTTTGGGGTGTGGGTGCGCGCCATTGGGCACGAGTAGGAGGTTGTGGGTATGTCTGGGCATGATGGACAGAGAAATGGGGAGTAGGAGGTGGGTAGTAATGCTGTGGTGGGCCATATGAGGTATGCGGGTAAGCTTGGGGGTGAGGGCGAGGTTGGTGATAATATGGTGACGGACCCCTGGACCAAACCCTTGACTCCACTACTGCCACTTCTTCTTTCTTCTTCTTGCCCAATACCCCTCCGGTGCCGCTTTGAATGGCCTGCGTGGTTGCTTTGAGTGCTGAGTAGCTCATAATTTTGTTGGACTTGAGACCCTCTTCTACCATGCTACCCATCTTTACAACTTCGTTGAAAGTTTTTCCCACAGCGGACACTAGATGGCCATAGTAAGTTGGCTCTAAAGCCTGAAGGAAATAATCCACCATCTCATTCTCTTTCATCGGGGGATCAACCCTTGCTGCTTGCTCTCTCCAGCGGAAGCCGTATTCTCTAAAGCTTTCTCCGGGCTTCTTCTCGATTTTGGTCAATGACAGACGGTCCGGGACAATTTCGAGATTGTACTGAAAATGACATGCAAAAGCTTGAGCTAAGTCATCCCAGGTGTACCACCGAGCATGATCTTGTCTTGTGTACCATTCCAACGCCGCTCCACTTAAGCTTTGACTAAAGTAGGCCATTAATAGCTCATCCTTTCCTCCAGCCCCCCTCATCTTGCTGCAGAAACCCCTCAGGTGAGCCACCGGATCACCATGGCCGTCGTATAGGTCGAACTTGGGTAGTTTGAATCCCACTGGCAATTGGACGTCAGGAAATAAGCACAAGTCCTTGTAGGCTACACTTACTTGACCCCCGAGACCTTGCATATTTCTGAAGGACTGCTCTAAACTTTTGACCTTTCGTATCATCTCCTCTTGTTCCGGGTTTTTGAGAGGTTTCTCTTCTTCAGCTGGGAGATTAAAATGGGGAGTGTAAGAGTATGGTTCTGGGGGTTTGAAGGTGTGTTCGGGTGGGTAGTAGTGGTTTTCCTGGGTTTGGAACAGAGGTTCGCTTGAGGATTTGTGTAATGCGGTGGGTGGAGGAGCCACGAATACTGGGGCGATTGGTGGTGGGGGACCTGGAATTGGCTTGGAGGGTGGTAGTGGTGGTGTCTGAGAAGTGGTTCCGTAATATTGCTGGTGAGAAGGGAGAGCAGGATATGAGTTCGCTGTGGGAGGATCTTGGGGTTGGGTTGGTGGGAGGTAATTGGGATTGGCAGGATAGGCTGGTGGAGGATGTCCCTTCGACCAAGCCTGGTACATTTCGGCCATCTGCTGCTTTTACTTATACATCTCCTCTCTCATTGTATTCACATCCATTGCCTCCTCCTCTCTGGATGGGTCAACGATGCTTGCTTCTAGATCTTGGTTGGCCATTTTCGACTTGTCTTTGGAGCGTGTGTTGTAAGGGTGGGTTGCCAGAATGCCAGTCAGCTTATCACCTGGCTGGTCTCATCAACAACAACTTGTTAGCGGTTAGGGCATTAACAAATAGATAACCGCACATTGATGGATGGATGCACCTAAGCAGTCAAACGTTGCTATTATGTCGCTGTTCAATCACATGCGTCATCCCGGCTTTTATTTCTTTCTCTTGCCAATTAATTCCTACTCCCATCTTTTCCCTCTTCACTTTTTTTTTCCTCTTTTGGATTCTCTTTCCTTTGGTTTTTCCCTTATTTGTATCATTCCTTTTTAGTTCCTTTGATTTATTTAGAAATGGTCGAATCCTATGGAGATTGCCTACGTATCACGACCCCGCGTGAATCAGACCAAGCGTAGTTCGCGAAGAATAAATGTAAAGTAAAAGCAGAATGTTTTTGGGAATTTCCAAGTTTATTGACAGCAACGGCGTCTATTACAAAGACTCAAGACGGACTCTGATGCAAAAGAACTACAGACTCCACATCCCTATCCTGAACGAAATACAGACTCAATCACCTGACTGTTTTTTAACAAAGGGGAAATACAGACTCCGAAAAAAAAGAAATACAAGCCCAAGTGACCTACCTCCATTAAAAGGAAATACAGACTCAAAAGGTAAACTCAACTATGAATACATTAAAGCTCCTGGTGCCCGCGGGACATCGTTCGGTCTCGCCGCGGGCCTATATGCAAGTTCCCCTTGGAGGCTGTCTAGATCATTCATTATCTGCTTCACAAATGTCATGACTGATGCAAAGAAGGTGGTACGGGTCATGTTCTCGCATATCTGGCATTTTCGGGTAATAGAATGAGCGACGGTTAAGATTTTCTCTCGGATTCTTCCTTTCTCTTGAAGCAACCGCCCTATCTGCTGGGCCCTAGCCTCCAAAGTCTGCTCAAACGCCTGGCTTTGTTTCCGGAGTTGCTGTAAGTCCTTTTCTAACTGTGCAATGCCCTGTAACAGTGTTCTCTCTCGACTTTGAAGTCCTTTGCCTGTTTAATCATTCAGTTTTCTGCGGCAGTGGCCTTTTCCTTTAATCTTGCGACCTTACCGTCATATTCTTCTTTTAACTGCTTAACTATGCGAGCCCGTTCTTCTGCACCTTTAGCCAATTGCCTCTGGACCCCAACTAATTCTTTTTCTGCCTTGTCGAGGTCAAAACTGTAATCATTTACCTTTTGCCTTAGATTTGCTATAAGCTTTGTATCTTTGGCACTTCTGACGGGGTTGTCGGCCTCTAGCTTCATCTTTTGGATTTGGGCTCGTAGAACTTCATTCTCCTTGGCCAATTGTTTTCTCTCCCCTTCGTCAGCCGCGACTTGCAAGCTATTTTCAAATCGGAGGTCTTGGACCTGTTTTTCCAACGCTCCTATGCGGGCCCTGTACTCGCTTTCTTTAGCTAACCAAGCCCACTATTCTTGTGATGAGTCAACAAATTCCTGGATGTGAGGTCTTTTGGCCGGTCTTCCGAATGCAACGTCCCTTCTATACCAAGCCTGATAATCAGGCGACTCCTCTCCTCTGGCTCGATCCCGGACACAAGTGTTTGCCGCCAAATATTGACATTCGCTCCAGACTTGGCGGACCACTGCTTCAGGAAACTGGCCATCGGGGCCAATCTCAACCACTTGCAAACTAAGATCATCATCCTTGGGTACTATCTGGCATCTCCCCAGTTGCCTCAACACTCGATACGGTGCGTAAGGCTGAATGCTTCTAAGCCCCATCAGAAGAAAATGTGGTCGGGCTGTCGGCATATATACGACTTCATCAACGGGTAACCATCCCAGCGTCCACTCTATCTGGCTAGCCGTGAGGGACCGAAAATATGTTGTCCATCCCGTGACTCCTTCCGGCAATTTGGCTCCTTTAGTCCTTGTGTAAAATTCTTCTATGCATGTTTTTTCTGGAGACCCGTAGCTTAAGAACTGAGGGCGATGACACAGATGCTCAATCATCCACATTTGTAATAATAAGTTGCACCCCTCAAAGAAAGCTTCCCCGGCTTTACAAGCTGTAAGAGCACGGAAGATGTCGGCCAATATCATAGGTGCAAGTGTACTTTTGGCTTGAGTGATTAATGTACTGACAACCCCAGCTATTTTTATATCAATGTTCCGATCCTTCCTTGGAAATATTAAAAGCCCCAAGAAAGCCACCATAAAAGCGAAACATCGATGCTCCTCCCACTTCTGGCGGTTTCCTT
>NW_017676043.1:13533-48133 GCF_001879085.1 Nicotiana attenuata | reverse complement strand
GAATAGGATTGAAACTCCAGCAATGAACCAAAACATTAACAATTTCAAGCACCAATGCAGTCCAAAACCAAATCGATTACCCAGACTCAGTTTACAGCAATTCAAATAGACCTTAACGACTCTCTTGGCAGCTACTTCCACATATAGAACAGTATACTCGACAACCAACTTATTTCTGATCTCAATGCTGTGATCAGTATTGTTTTGAAGGAATTTTATGACTTTTAGAAACTCTGTTTTTATGCCTTTTGGAAGGGGTTTAGAGGACTGCCCAAAGACCTCCTTCATCAAGGCAAATGAATGCCTATTTATAGATGAACTTAGGGTCCAATTTCAGATTTTCCTTTTACCCCCTTAGTCCCAATTCTAATTTCAGTGTTTACCCCATTATTTCTGACTTGTTACACAAGCAACTAACTTAAGTTTATTAGAATCTACACTATAGTCCCTCCTAGAAAGTTCTATGCTTATTACAATCCCTATTCTATCCTTACCCCCCTTCAAAAATTACCAAATCTGATGAAAGTACCCTTTTCCCATGCCTAAACTACCCTTTGAACCTCCTGAAATTACTGACCAAGTTAAACCAGTCCATTAACTACAACCAAGCAATCTGTTCCTAAGGCTGATCAAACTAGACAAATCAGCTAATCCAGGGGTTGAAACAATTAAAATCAAATTGCAGTAAACAATTAGGAGTCGACTAACTAAACCTAAAATCAAACCACTTAAACGTGTATGCCTACTGAGAATGAAGGACGAAATTTAAGCTAGATCCTGAACATGGACTTACTAAGGTAATTAAACTAAACTAAACTAATTGATTACCATTAAACAATAACAACAGTAGAGGCTCAATTACTGAAGAAAAGAAAAATTGAAATCAAAAGTGCCCTAAAGAGTTAACGATTATCAAAACAAATTTGAACAAGCATGCAGAATCAGAACAGCATTGAACAGAACTTACCAATTTTGAGCACTCGACTAACTATGGGGCGAATTCTGACCAGCTTTTGTTGTGAATCCTCCGGGATTCTTGACACATAACATCCCCAATCGTGTGTTTTCCAAAAGAACACACATGATTAGGGAAATTACGGTCCAAAATCCCCAAGATTTTCTGAGTTAGGGTTCTGCCGGAATTGAGATTTAAAATCTGTAATGTTCCGGGCAGATTCGAGACTAGTGGCTATGGGGGTTGGGTAGAGGAGACTCAGATGAACCTAGGGTATCAATTTGGGACCATTTGGCATACTTTGTGTCTTGGCCGGAAAATCTTCGATGGCATATTCGACAAGATCGGCTATGATTCGAGGGGAACTGAGGGCATGGTTGGACAGGGGAGGGCGAGGGGAGTCAGTGGTGTATTTTTGGTGGTCATCGGAGCATCGCCGCCGGCGGCGACGATTTCCGGCCGGCGGCGGACGGCGGAGGGGCAGTGGGGCTAGGGCGGAGGAGGGTGGTGGACGGCGGAGGCAGGCGGGGTTAAGGTTTGTACGAGGAGGATGGGGATTGTCGTTGATTTTGTATAATTATTACAGTTTTATTAGAAATGGAAGATCGGATCCAAACCGTCAGATTTGGGGGTATGGACGGTTACGATCGATTTGCCAAACGACGTCGTTTTTGGTTATGGGGGGGGGCTGGACCGGGCAGGGGACGGGTTGGGCCTGGACGTGAGCATTGTGTTTGGGCTAACTGGTTTTGGCCCAGATTTTGGTCTCCAATTAAGACCACTTTTAATTTTTCTTTTTTTTTCCTTTTTGTATTTTGTATTTATTTATTTTTTGATTTTATAAAATGCTAAAACAAAGCAAACACCTAATTACCCTATTTAACTCTTAAAATTACTTATAACTCTATTTGAAGACAAATGCAATAATTAGCAATGCATAGAACTATTTTCTTGCAATTTTCTTTACATTTTATTCTAAAACTAATTAATACTAAAATTGTGAAATTAAATCCCTAAATGCCAATGCATATTTTTGGTATTTTCATATGGATTAAAATGCACAAATAAAAATGCAACAATTACCAAAGAATGCCACAAAATTCACAAAAATTATAAAATACTAGAAAAATTGTTTTGCTTGAAATTTTGGGAATTACTGCTTAGGGCAAAAATCACGTGCTTACAATATATTATAAATCATTTTAGTACCATCAATTTATTTCCAGAAACTATTTTATTATTTTTTATAAATCAAATAGGAAAAATTGACTATTTAATTGTTAGCCCCATTTTATTTCGATTACAGCCTAAATTGGACCACAATTTGAATCCCAATTACCCTGGCCCAATTCTTATTAAACCCCGACCCAATTCCGATTTAACCCAACCCAAACCCATCTTCATAACCCGCCCATTTACCCGTTCAATCCAAGCCGTTGATCACTCAGATCAACGGCCAAAAATTGCCCTTACCTAAATTAATTCCCAACTAACCCCCAAACCCTTTCATTTGTTACCCTACGTCGCCTCTGCATTCCCCTCCTCTCCCAAATCCTCTCAACAACAACATCAAACTCTAGCCACCGCCCCCTTAATCTACCCTAATCTATGTCTTTCCATGGTCGCCTAAGACTTGTATCAGCCTCCAATGGCTTCTATGTGTTTGTTGCTGTGGTCTCATGACCAGATTCTAAAGGGGCTTGGTCCAGTCTTTGCTCGATGACCTTTCTCCGGTCATCTCTGACCTTTCTCCGGCCAGCCATGGCCACTCGAGTCAGATCCTTGACTTTTTCGGCTAGATCGGTATCTTTTAAAGCCTTTCTCACTTTCTCTGGGTTCTTTGAAACCCTAGCTCTAAGAGCTGTTCGATTTTTCTTTCAGGTCGATCTTAGATCTGTGTTTATTACAAACTTTTTAAGTGTTTCTCGAAGGTCCTTCGATTTTCCTTTCATAATGACTCTCCATTTTTAACGATTAGGGCTTCCTAAACTCTTCTCCGATTTTCGTTGTGTTTTTATGATTTTACTATGTTTGTCCATGTTTGCTGCTACCTGGTTCATCATGCTAAAAGCCCTAAGTGTTCTGGCTCTACCTGGGCTTCTGAAATTCTCTTGGTTTATTTTATATGTATGTTTAGTTCGATTAAGCTCTTTGCGTTTGAATCTTTTTGTCTTGTTTGACTTATCTGATTTTGAGTTCGTACCATCTTTTAAATTTGACTACCGTTGAAACCTTAATTTCCTAAAAGGTTTTCCTCACTTGTTAATGTGAGACTTTTAAGTGTTTTTGACTCTCTTACCTGTTAGTTTGGTTCTCTGCATTTTTGATTCTATGTGACTACTTGACCTACTCGATTGCTGAGTTTCGAATGGTTTTCTTTTACTGCTGAATCCTAGCTTACCCCTACCATTTACTGTATGTTTGTGTTGCTTCTTTGTCAATATGATTCACACTGCATGCCTAGTATGTCTGTCCCTTCCCTTGCTATTTATATGTTAAGGTGCAGAATCATGACTCTTTCTTGACTGATTCTGAATCCTTCAATATTGCGATTGATTGCCAAAGGGTTTTCTGATGAACCCTAATCTTATTAGTTTGTTCAAATTGATTGATTCCCTTCCTTAGTTACTGTGATGTTTTACCTTGAATCCTTTTCCAAAATTAAGTATGTTTTCGTACTTAGACTCAAATATTTACCTTCATACTTTTACTGCCTCTTATATGGCAAGAATTAATCTGTCCCCAAACTGATTTCTTTCCTTAATTAGCCTGAGTAGTATCCGTTTGAGCAGTACTCCCTTGATTAATGGGAAGTACTTGTGTTAATTGATTCTGATTGCGATTGTTTCCATGTTTATGTTAAGCCTTTGCTTATTACCTTAATTTCTACTCGTTTTCAAAACTATAAATACCTACCTTCTCTTCTTTCAAACACACGAACACAAGGCATAAACACTTGAGTTCAGACACACACCTCACTAAAATCTCTCTCTTTTCTTTGTTGCTACTTGTATTGCTGCCTTACCTAGCCGGCTGAAAGCCAAGGCTAGGCTGTGGGAAGCTTGATCATTTTTCTCTGCATTTTGCATCTTGACTGGTATGTTCTAACTAATTTTCAGCATCAACAACGACATGTTTCTTTACTGTTTCTTTCATCCTTGTTTATCTCCTGTTTGCATTTAACCAAGTTCCATTATTTAACATGCTGTAGTCTGCCTTTTCTGTTTTGAATAAATGTTTCTGTTAATTACTTATCATGACTTGTGAACCTTAAATCCCCATACCCAATGTGTTTGGTATCTGTGGTTGGTTTGGGGCATGACAGCATTGAATATTGTTGTGCATGACCCAAACTTGATCCCCCTGGGATCATAACCTCCATGTTTCCTCTAGTTGTTGTGTGTTATGGTTGGCTTATAGGCATGCCAGCACCTTCTATTATTGTGCATGTCCAAAGCTGACCCCTGCCTAAGTACATAGGCTCCTTGCAATGGATTCCCATCCCCTGACCCCCCTTTGTATGAAGTTATCAATTCTTTGTTTTACTAATTACTGTTTCCCTAATCACCTTTTACCCCTCTCCTTACCCCCTCAGTTTTAAAACTCCATTCCTGCACTTCCACTATCTTCTTAGACTTAAGTTCTTCCCCTCTTGTGTGAGCCTTGCCTTGGGGCCCATGCGCTCCCTCTGAACTTGGACACATAAGGGCTGGCCCTTCCACACTGCACTCATCTCTATCTGGTTCTATGAACCTGGGTGTAAGCACTGCCCGGGGTCCCTTGAGACCTTTAGGGAACTCTGACACACCCAGGTCCGAGAAAGGCTTTGAAACAAGTGGTATTTGAGGCGTTTTGTTCAATAACTCAGAGAGGAAGTCAGAATCAGGCTTCCTATGGTTGTAATTTCCCTTTTTATGTAATTCTTGATGTAATTCAGCAACTGGTCTGTAATAATTTATAATGAACATTTGGGGTTGGCTAGTGCAAAAGGGATGGGTAATTATGCATGATCAAGGGTAGAAACATGCCTATAGGATATGTGTTTTGAATCATTCAATTCTGCATTTAGAAAGCATGCCTATAGGACTGTTTTACATCCTGCGTGTTCAATTCTGCATTTTAGATATCATGCCTATAGGGGTTCATTTAAAATTCTGCATGTTCAACTTCACACCTAGATAACCTGCCCATAGGACTTTATTCTACACGCTTTTTACCACTTAGACATCATGCTCTAGGATCTAAACGGCTATAAATGAGTATCATGTTTATAAGGTTAAAATCAGTATAATGTATAGAGATCATGCCTATAGGAATTCCCAAGTGAAAACCTGCCTGTTTCCATTTTTCGTTCAACTAGATATCATGTCTATAGGAATTAAAGTCAGCAACACTAGATATCATGTCTATAGGAGTTAAAACCAGCAATAATGGATGCCATCATCTGCAGAATCTGAGTACTAGTCAAATTTAAAATCAGTCAATTCGAACTAGTTTTTATAATTTAATCCCCTATTTAACACGGTTTAGCAAGCATGCCTATAGGATTTCAAACCTCTTATTTTTAAGGTTGTTACTGCTTTGCCGCATTCTGAATCAGTAATAGATACCATGCTCATAGGATTCTGCCCCAAACACTTAGGCAAACCTTAGGTAATAACAATAAATAAAACTGAGCCCGTTTCTGATAATTAATAATTGCCACAACCAGCAGGCAGGCCTGATTCGGACTTCTTATCTGAGTTATGTAATAAATTGGTCTGCTTCAACAACTTAAACTCCCTTTTCGCTTAATATTTTCAGACCCTGCTTGTTGTTTGAGTCATGCTATTTGATTATTTTGTTTGAGGAGGTATATATGAGCCTTCATTGTTTATGTGCTTCCCCGGTTATTGTGCTGTCCTATATGTTTTGTATGTCGCCTTAGATTTTTCACCTTTGAAACTCCAAGTTAGCCTAATATCCCTCCCTTTTAGGAATAGTAGTCCTAAATGCCTCCGGGACTGATAGGACTTGGACGGGTAATAGCATGCAATAGTGGTCGAGATCAATCCGCGCTTTAGTACCTTAACGGGGTGGGAAGGGTAGATATGGATATGATGACCGGTGCGCTAATACCACGTGTAGCCCCTCTTTGAGGAGTGATTACCGAGTATTGCATTGATGTGATCCATATTATGAATAAACCTAGGACCCCCTTCCCCTTTCTTTCTTTGTCTTTAAAATATTATGACTTCTTTACAAAATCAGCCCTTTTATAACTGCTCTTTCATACTTTGTTTACTTTCAAGCATTTCTGTATTAAAATCCCCTCTTATTTGAGCCTTATCTGCTTACATGTTAATTGCACCAAATTCACAAAGAATTGTCTGGCCGGGAACCACACTAGTGGATCTTGAGGGGTGCCTAACACCTTCCCCTCAGGATAATTTCAAGCCCTTACCCAATCTCTGGTTATCAAAAAATGTAGTTGTAATTGAACCTTGTAGGTGTCCTAATGCACCATAAATCATTAGGTGGCGACTCTTCAAAAAAATGCAAAACCCAGTTCCCAAAAGGAACGAGTTGCCCCATACCCCAAAATGTCATTAACCCGATTCTCCCGCCGCGAGGAGGGGAAAAAGGGGGCGCGACAGTATGGTGACTCTGCTGGGGATTTTTTTTAGGCTTTTACCCTTTCAGATTGTTCTTGTGAATTTTTGCTTTCCCTTTATATGCAATTACTTGTTTAAATTCCTTTAAGCGCTTAATTTCTCTTACAAGGCAAAACTGACTCATCTTCTTCTTTTGTTTTCTGCTACTTTACTGTATAAACTGCTGTATTTACTGCTTTCTTAAACATGCAAATACGTGACAACATGCTTTTTAATTATTGCATAATCATGCTTAACATCATATTCCACTCATGCCAAACAAATACCATAGCAACGCTTATAATGAGTGGTTGCGCTCTTCCTATATTATTACCCCCTAAATTCGGAAAGGCATATTTGCGGTAAAACCAGTCGATCAACGGTGTAGTCGACGGTTCCGTGCCTTTCCCCCTTGAGTTGTCCGCTCAAGGGTACCAGTCTAAAACCTCATAGAAACCTTACTCCGTTTAAATTGTGCATGCATCATAGTCAAACCTAGCCGGATCAGTTATGTTGTCCACATAATGATCCTTTAAGATAGCCCTGTCCAAAATCCACTGGGTTTCCCTAAACCCAAACGGACACCATCACGTTCTGTACATTTATTTGGAGAACTAAATGCCTGATGCTAATTGTTGATGTTAAATAGTCGAGTCTGGTGGGGGTAGGGTCTAACCTTTCTATTTTGCAGATAATGAGGCACGAAATCCCCAGATTCGACATGGTTACCAACATCCACCCAAGACTGCTAAGCTGGTGGAAAGATCTTCACTCTAGTGATCAGACTCTCGTCCGAAAATATCTAGGAAATCTACCTTCCCTCCTGGAAATTCAACCCAACAACAAGATCATAAAAGCTGCCACACTGTTTTGGGATTGTGAAAGGGTTGTGTTCCGCGTTGNACTGCCCGGGGTCCCTTGAGACCTTTAGGGAACTCTGACACACCCAGGTCCGAGAAAGGCTTTGAAACAAGTGGTATTTGAGGCGTTTTGTTCAATAACTCAGAGAGGAAGTCAGAATCAGGCTTCCTATGGTTGTAATTTCCCTTTTTATGTAATTCTTGATGTAATTCAGCAACTGGTCTGTAATAATTTATAATGAACATTTGGGGTTGGCTAGTGCAAAAGGGATGGGTAATTATGCATGATCAAGGGTAGAAACATGCCTATAGGATATGTGTTTTGAATCATTCAATTCTGCATTTAGAAAGCATGCCTATAGGACTGTTTTACATCCTGCGTGTTCAATTCTGCATTTTAGATATCATGCCTATAGGGGTTCATTTAAAATTCTGCATGTTCAACTTCACACCTAGATAACCTGCCCATAGGACTTTATTCTACACGCTTTTTACCACTTAGACATCATGCTCTAGGATCTAAACGGCTATAAATGAGTATCATGTTTATAAGGTTAAAATCAGTATAATGTATAGAGATCATGCCTATAGGAATTCCCAAGTGAAAACCTGCCTGTTTCCATTTTTCGTTCAACTAGATATCATGTCTATAGGAATTAAAGTCAGCAACACTAGATATCATGTCTATAGGAGTTAAAACCAGCAATAATGGATGCCATCATCTGCAGAATCTGAGACTAGTCAAATTTAAAATCAGTCAATTCCGAACTAGTTTTAAATAATTTAATCCCCTATTTAACATGGTTTAGCAAGCATGCCTATAGAATTTCAAACCGCTCATGTTTAAGTTTGTTACTGCTTTGCCGCATTCTGAATCAGTAATAGATACCATGCTCATAGGATTCTGCCCCAAACACTTAGGCAAACCTTAGGTAATAACAATAAATAAAACTGAGCCCGTTTCTGATAATTAATAATTGCTACAACCAACATGCAGGCCTGATTCGGACTTCTTATCTGAGTTATGTAATAAATTGGTGTACTTCAACAACTTAAACTCCCTTTTTGCCTTCATATTTTCAGACCCTGCTTGTTGTTTGAGACATGCTATTTGATTGCTTTGTTTGAGGAGGTATATATGAGCCTTCATTATTTATGTGCTTCCCCTGTTATTGTGCTGCCCTATATGTTTTTTATGTCGCCTTAGATTTTTCACCTTTGAAACTCCAAGTCAGCCTAATATCCCTCCCTTTTAGGAATAGTAGTGCTAATTGCCTCCGGGACTGATAGGAATGAGACGGGTAATAGCATGCAATAGTGGTCGAGACCAATCCGCGCTTTAGTACCTTAACGGGGTGGGAAGGGTAGATATGGATATGATGACCGGTGCGCTAATACCACGTGTATCCCCTCTTTGAGGAGTGATTACCGGGTATTGCATTGATGTGATCCATATTATAAATAAACCTAGGACCCCCCCCCCTTCCCCTCTCTTTCTTTGCTTTTAAAGTATTGCGACTTCTTTTCAAAAATCAGCCTTTTAATAATTGCTCTTTCAAACCTTGTTTACTTTCAAGCATTTGTGTATTAAAATCCCCTCTTATTTGAGCCTTATCTGCTTACATGTTAATTGCACCAAATTCACAAAGAATTGTCTGGCCGGGAACCGCACCAGTGGATCCTGAGGGGTGCCTAACACCTTCCCCTTGGGATAATTTCAAGCCCTTACCCTATCTCTGGTTATCAAAATGTAGTTGTAGTTGAGCCTTGTAGGTGTCCTAATGCACCATAAATCATTAGGTGGCGACTCTTCAAAAAAATGCAAAACCCAGTTCCCAAAAGGAACGAGTTGTCCCATACCCAAATGTCATTAACCCGATTCTCCCGACGCGAGTTCGGAAAAAAGGGGGCGCGACACGCGAAGCATAATTCCTGAGTCTTCCCAAAGCCGGGACATGAATCGATGATGCCAATTATAGAACACATTCTTCAATCCCTTTGCATCAAATTACTAATGGTGTTGTCCTTCCTTAGCCGAAACAACTTACCAATACGCCGATGACTTGAAACCTCACAAGAAAATAATCATACAACCCCATCGTAAATAGTGGGACTCTCCCACTTAGCTTGAACCCACCATTACGCAACTCCGGAATCCAACAAGATTCTTTCTTCATTGTTGACATGATCTAGCACAACCAACCCACCAATCTCCTCGAAATCTTTCTGTAAACCATTTAGGAATACTCCGAATCATTAACCACATTCACATGTCCGACCTCCTTACCAGATAGCCAGTAAGATTCTTCACAGAAGCATCGCCAACCACGTGACCGCTGATCTGCTCACGGGATATAACCCATCTGTGGAGATTACATTCCGACATCTTCTAACGCTGCTGCACGAGACACAATCACTACGAAATCAATAACCCATTCTGAGCCCGTGCTCACCCACCAGCTGCACAAGTCCATTCACCCCTCGTGGACATTAACTATATGTGCGACAATATCTTCCAATTCAAAGTTATGTTGTATCCTTCTTCATATTAAGCAGCTCCTTTCCGTCATAACAAATCTCCCATCGTAAAATAGCCGATATTTAAAATTAAGTCCGTAGACCCAGCCGTTGAATCCACATACTGCTCTGCCACTCTCCCACTTTGGGCAGACTCACTTCTTTAAGAAACCACTCGACCTACACTCCTTACACCTGTCTTTCTGGAAGTTTAACCACCGCATGACACTTCCCACACGTCCTTCCTCATCCTTTGCTGCTCAGCTAATGCCTTAGATCGAAATCTATCTCGGTAGCATTTGAACCAATAGACCGCTACTCACTTTTAAACCTTTCCGAAGGTCATCTTTCTCGAGCCGTCAGTATTAGAAAAACACACTCCATCCTGAACCACCGCACACCGCGATCTCCGACAGCCGCTTCTCTAATACCACTTTACAATATCCTGCTCTAAGGCGAATTGTAGAAGATCTTAACACCGGCGAACCTAGTACATTAAACAAGGACACTGACACCTCATCAGAGATGAGAATTCAACCACGCTCACAAATACCAAGTCTCGTTACTCCATCACCCCAAATATGGACATTCATAGGCCAATTGCTTTTCCTACGCCAAAAATGAAATATCAGATCTCTGAATCGCACTGAGTAGACTTCCTTTCAAATCATTCACCTCCCAACACATAGGCAAGTATCCTACCATCAAGTCAATACTCTGCGACAACCATTCATAAGCATCATGGCAACTTGTGCCTAGCCTCAGAGCTCTCAGAAGTACAACTGCTGAGTTGAAATGACAGAAAGATCCTTTCACAAGGCGACGACAATAGCCCAACCAACTATACCGGGAGAAACATCCCGCGCCACATCTGTGGTACCATTACAATTCTTCAGTTCTCGATTTATAACAAACGGTTCACATCGCGTAAGATTGAGTAGGAAGGAAACAAGGGCATAAGCCTCAAGGAAATCAAATCGCACGATGAGGAATCAAGAAGGGAAGTGCTCGTAACAGCTCTGTAGCCTCCGAAGATAAGTACAGACGTCTCCGTACCGATCCGCAAGACTCTACTAGACTTGCTCATGACTCGTGAGACCTAAGGGAACCTAGTGCTCTGATATCATGTTGTCACGACCCAAAATCCACTAAGGGTCGTGATGGTGCTGGACATTGCTGTCAGGCAAGCCAACCAAAATACTTAACTAATTTCTCGTTTTAATAATTTTGAAAGCTATGATCTTCCTTAAGTTCTGCTAGAAAAAAAGATTATCATTTCAAGGTAAATAAAAAAATGTTTGGAAATAAATATAAGATACCCAATAATCATCCCAGAACCCGGTGTCACAAGTGCATGAGCATTTACTAGGAATGAAACCAAATACAGTAACTGTCCAGAATACAAGGTGGACAGAAATTAAATAAAGTAATCTGAAAGAGACTTTGCTGGCTGCGGGTCTCCTCGGGAAGTGCAGCTCACCTAAGTCTCCGTATCAACCATGCTGCTACGCCCACTAGGCCACTAGAGATGCATGTGCCTATGCAACAAAAATGCACAGCAAGTGTAGTATGAGTACAAAACAACGTGTACCTAGTAAGTATCCCACCTAATCTCAAAGAAGTAGAGACGAGATGGCGACTTCGACACTTACTAATGGTCCAATAATGGTAAATCAATAATACAATAAATTGAGGATTTATATAGGCATGATTGTACTTCAATGAAGTGAAGCAAGTAAACAATTCTTTCTTTCGTAGGAAATTCCCAAATCCTTCTCCTTATTTATTATTTATACATTTATTCCCAATCCGTGAAGAACAATATCACTTCAACAAATTCCAAGGCAGGCAATACAAGCATGCGCAAATCATGCCGCGGTCGTACGGCCCGATCCAATAATATTTAAATTGTGCACTGTCAGAGGGTCGAATGGCGCGAACCATTGATGTAGCTATTACCCTGCTCGTGAATCATACATGCGACGCGGTCAAATATAAACAAACAATCACCCTGCTCGCGAATCATACATGCGACGCAGGTACACATAGAAACACACGTTCAAACAGTTAATCAAGACTTCATCAGGGAACAACTATCCAAAGAAAAGCCAATTCTCTTTCAACAATTCAAGAAAATGAAGTTCAATATTTTTAGAAATTCACTTACTAATCCGATGTGATTTAAGCAATTCAAGCCGTCAATAAGATTACAAATATTTTCAAGTACAACATGCTTTTGGGTCCTAGACTACCCGGACATAAACATATTAGTAGCTACGCACGGACTCTCGTCACCTCGTGCGTACATAGCCGCACAAATAGGAGCACTGATCACGCCCAAATCTAGTCCTAAAAAGGATAAGCGGTCGCTGCAAATATAATCCGGTCTAAAAGTCCGGAGTTGAATCCCACAGAGAACTAAGGCTTAGCTGTATCTGTTTAATATCACTAAGAAGACAAGATTGAACGATTTTCTAAATTATAAAGATTGAGATTTATATTTCTAACTAATTAACTAGCAAATACTAGAAAGCGGTAAAATTATCAACTAACGAGACAAAGGGTTGGAGACTAAATTAAGGAGGTCTAGAGTTATGATTTCCCCAATTGTTGGAATCCTTCTAGCTATGTTCCCTACAATTTCGCCAATGTATTCTCTACTGATCGTGAGCACTTAAGGTGCCGTAACTCTCTCTCGAGAAACTACAACAATTTACTAGACATATTCTCTCGAACTACGCTAGTTGGCTTTATCTAACCGCTCATTATGACCACGTCAAGGCTTTGTTATTTCTAAACCTACCTTTAAACCCAATATATTGATTTCTCACATACGTTAGGAGTGACATTGTTCAATAACTAGCTAAATATGTACTCTCTCTCGAGCAGTACACACTAAATAGGCACAGTCAATTGATGGCCATTCAATCAACAACAACAAACACGTAGTTGAACAAGTAGAGAAATCCAACAGCTCAATTATATAAAAACATAACAAGAATTTATCCTGCAAAAGGTTCCATCAACACCCTAGATAACAAATTAGCTATTCATAATAGTATGTAAAACTAAAATACTAAAAGTCATAACCAACAATGAAAAATAGGAAGAGGAAGGAAAAACTCGTAGAAGAATTCTCCGCCTTGCTCCTATTGTGTCTCTGCCTCCTTAGGTCGAATCTGTGTCAAAAATTGGTCTCCTTTTTCAAAAATACCATTTTTCCATGTATATATACCAAGTAGGGTCGGGCCCAAACTATTATACCTTCTCCTACATGAAAAAGGACAATTTTTTCAGGTCTGGACGCCGCGGTCGCGGTCAACCGCGGTACGAACGCGGTATTTGGCAAGTATACTGCCTCAGCCCGTCTCAGGTCCGCGGTCGCGGTTTCGACTGCGTTTTTCACCCTGTTCCGTTTGGAATTTGGAAAAACATTAAACATGAAAGTTGTAGCCCTTTTGAGTTAGATTTCCAACCACATATTGTGGAGCCCAAATGGAGTTCTGAGCAAAAAGTTATGTGCATTTTACTAGACAGTGCGCAATATGCCTACTCGATTCTTCGTTTTGTTGCTCTATCATCTGTTGATCCCCGAATACGATCCCGGCTTAATTCCTTGGGCTTTTACTCAAACTTCAAAGCTCTAAATCACTTGAATTCATTCCATAACATCTATATAGCTCGGAATCACTCCTACAAGGCATAAAACACACAATTAGTGCAAGACACTAGCGATTAAAGCTCAAACTCAATTAAAGTGCAGTAAATTAGAGTGTAATAATCGACTAAAATACACAATTATAGCCTATCATCAACACCCCACACTTAAACCATTGCTTGTCCTCGAGCAATCAAACTACACTTTTTTATAGACACGACCTTTTTTTAAAGAATTCTCCTAACTCATCACCCCAAGAATATTTAAAATAGACTAAGCACAAAAGCGTAACATCTTCACCTCAAGATTTGACTTACAAGTACCACACATTATTCACAACTTACCCACTTACTCTAACATAGAAATCACTGACATTACCTTTCCTTCATGAATCAAGTGCCCTCACACAACAAAAGAAAGTAGTTCCACACAATAAAATTTAAGAGCACTTAGGAACTCAAGATAGAAAGAATTCACTCACTCTCAGAAATAACATTCATATGCCACAAAAGATGCACCATAAGCTTGCCCGTAGTGTACTACTCCACTAATCGAGCTCATTCAATCTAGGATCAATTAGGACTTTTATTTGGTTGTAATGTAGGCTACGGGACGGGTATGATATATTTAGATATAAGAGTGACTACACCTCCCTAAGCACTTTAATACATATACTTTAACATTCAAACTCCATACTTATGTCAAACCAAACTCCACCTTCATATCAATGTATATTACCCATTCTTCTTTATGCACACTTACACCAAAAGCCACCACTTATCAAGGAATATTTTTTTTCCACAACAATCGAACTATTTTTTTTCTTTTTTTCTTTTATTTCCAATTCAAGTGGCTCTTACTTTTTTCAAAACAGTGCACCTTTATCCTTATTTAATTAGTTCCACTCAAAAGCCAAACCAACCACCCCACACTTTAACCTTTACAAAGTTCATAAACAATTCAAGTGCTCATGAGAGGTTAGAAGGTTCAAATAGATGATTAATTCAAACGAATGGGTAAGACTTGTAATGTGGTTGCCAAAGAAACAAATTTACATGCTCAAAGGGGTTAACTACGATACATAACAATTAGGTGGGTAAAACATACATATCAGGCTCAACAAAGAAATGCCTATATCACTTCCAAGACTGAATAAAACTACTATTTCGCTTTGCAAACACACGGGGCAAGTTCTAGGCATCAAATGCAATGCACAGAATAACAACAAACCTCACACGCACATGGAAAATGACTCACTCAGGATTTTTTTTCATCAAGACACTCTAGTCAAAGCAGTTAAGCAACGTTAAGAACATACAATTTAAGGTACTTATACAAGAGTAAAAAAACTGAGCCTAAGCATCACAACCAAAGTACTCACTATTCTCAAGGCATAACAAAGTCAAGAGATATTGCTTCAATTCAAAACACAACACAATGGCTCCTACTCCCAAAAAAAAACTAACTACACCCGGTTCAAACAAAACCCTTGAAAAAGAACCGCGGGACAAAGAAAAACCAAAGGGGAATTATTACACTACCTACAAAGAAAATCTTTTTATTTTATTTTTTCTTTAGACTTAAATCCCTCAAGAAAATTGTCTAATAGATCCATCGTCGGAAAAAGTCCAATCTTTTCTATTTAAAGAAAAAAGTATTCAATTAAACTAACACAACTAGAATAGCATAAAAAGTCACCCAGACAATCTCCTCACCCCACACTTAAAATTGTGCATTGTCCCCAATGCACACCATAACTAATAAAAGGGTAAAAGAGACTCCCTGGTAGGCCAAAGGCCGAAGCACTAACAGCTCATGGGGTACTCAGAATTGTCCCAAGCTTGGTCCTTTGTGCGGGTGCCTCACACTTAGTTCCAACCATTTAGTTTGATGTTGCATCCTTCCAATACCTTTGCTTTCCATGCTCCTAGAAAATAAAAAATTGACACTACAAAAATAATACAATTAAAAAAAATAAAAAAATAAAAAAAGAAAGCAATAAAGCTGGGTTGCCTCCCAACAAGCGCTTGATTTAACATCGCGGCACGATGCGAATCACTTTTTGCCTCCACCTCGAGCTTATGAATAAAAACCCCCAATTTGGCATCAAGTTTTCGGCTATGCTTCAGGGGTGGAGGAACAAATCTAATTGGCCCAAGCAACCATTGTACTATTCTACACTTCTTGGCTTTTAGATGAGGTATGTAGTCCTGTCTTTCTGGCAAGAAAAATTCCAGAATGTAGGCACCTTGTTCCTTATTTCTTGACTTCTCAATCGGCTAGGATGACTCTATTTCCATTTCGTCATCCAAGCACAATGTAGAAAAATGTTTGGAGTGAGGACCAATGCGCTCACACACATGAGCTTCAGGACTTTCAGCATCCTCAACATCAATGATACTAGAGTCAACAAAATTTGTATTCTCAATGTCCTTGGCTGACTCTAGTCTCACTTCTTCAACATTGACATCCTCAAATTGTAGCTGGCTAGGTTGTTGATGTTCTACTCTGACCTCCCCAATTAACACCTCAAATTCATGCTCTTCTTGGCTACTATCCTCAATATTGGCTTGTTGAGCATTAAAAGCTCCAACCACTTGACTCAATTGAGCCTCCGATTTGCGAATAGTTGCCTCTTGCCTTTCTATCTGCAATTGTTTCTCATTATTTTCTCCCAGAAGGAACTTTAACATATCCTTGATCTCCTTCAGGTCCGCATCCCCAGGTTCTTTGTTCCTGTTAACTTCACAAGAAAAGCTAGAACCATCATAGTAAGGGGTTGGGGGAAGATAAGAAATATAAGCACAACCATAAAAGTGACCATTTTTACCACCACACACATTCCACAAATAAGATTGAGTTGGTGCACATAACTCGCTCTTAGGAACGTTTTGAAACTTTTGCCAAAGGTGATTTCCTTCACAATATGTATGGAGATCAATAGTAGAATTATCTACACCTAAATTTCCATAATTCCAAGATGTCATGTTTCTCAAATCAACAGTTATAATAAAATATAAAAAAATCAAAAAATAAAAAAAAACAAAACAAAATACAAGTTCAAACTCGCAATCTAGCAATATATATAGCTACAACTACACAGTTAGTTCCCCGGCAACGACGCCAAAATTTGATCACGCCCAACTCTAGTCCTAAAAAGGATAAGCGGTCGCTGCAAATATAATCCGGTCTAAAAGTCCGGAGTCGAATCCCACAGAGAACTAAAGCTTAGTTGTATCTGTTTAATATCACTAAGAAGACAAGATTGAACAATTTTTTAAATTATAAAGATTGAGATTTATATTTCTAACTAATTAACTAGCAAATACTAGAAAGCGGTAAAATTATCAACTAACGAGACAAAGGGTTGGAGACTAAATTAAGGAGGTCTAGAGTTATGATTTTCCCAATTATCAGAATCCTTCTAGCTATGTTCCCTACAATTTCGCCAGTGTATTCTCTACTGATCGTGAGCACTTTAGGTGATATAATTCTCTCTCGAGCAACTACAACAATTTACTAGACATATTCTCTCGAACTACGCTAGTTGGCTTTATCTAACCGCTCATTATGACCACGTCAAGGGTTTGTTATTTCTAAACCTACCTTTAAACCCAATATATTGATTTCTCACATACGTTAGGAGTGACGTTGTTCAACAACTACCTAAATATGTACTCTCTCTCGAGCAGTACACACTAAATAGGCACAGTCAATTGATGGCCATTCAATCAACAATAACAAACACGTAGTTGAACAAGTAGAGAAATCCAACGGCTCAATTATATAAAAACATAACAAAAATTTATCCTACAAAAGGTTCCATCAAAACCCTAGATAACAAATTAGCTATTCATAATAGTATATAAAGCTACAATACTAAAAGTCATAACCAACAATGAAAAATAGGAAGAGGAAGGAAAATCTCGTAGAAGAATTCTCCGCCTTGCTCATATTGTGTCTCTGCCTCCTTAGGTCGAATCTGTGTCAAAACTTGGTCTCCTCCTTCAAAAATACCATTTTTTTCATGTATATATACCAAGTAAGGTCGGGCCCAAACTATTATACCTTCTCCTACACGAAAAAAGACAATTTTTTCAGGTCTGGACGCCGCGGTCGCGGTCAACTGCGGTACGAACCGCGGTATTTGAAATTTGGAAAAACGTAAAATATGAAAGTTGTAGCTCTTTGAGTTAGCTTTCCAACCATATATTGTGGGGCCCAAATGGAGTTCTGAGAAAAACGTTATGTGCATTTTACTAGACAGTGCACAGTATGCCTACTCGATTCTTCGTTTTGCTGCTCTATCATCTGTTGATCCCCGAATACGATCCCGGCTTAATTACTTGGGCTTTTACTCAGACTTCAAAGCTCTAAATCACTTGAATTCATTCTATAACATCTATATAGCTCGGAATCACTCCTACAAGGCATAAAACACACAATTAGTGCAAGACACTAGCGATTAAAGCTCAAACTCAATTAAAGGCACTAAATTAGAGTGTAATAATCGACAAAAATATGCAATTATATCCTATCATTAAGCACATAACCAATTAACTCAGCTATGGGGTAAATTCCCTCTTACAAGGTTAGAAAGGAGACTCACCTCGCTCCGAAGTTTCATAACCGGCATTCTACGCCCTTTCGAAGACTCAAATTGATGCACAACGCTCCAAAACTGGCCAATAATTATGTAAATCCATTAATATATGATAAATTACTCATAATGATCCAATTTATAAGAATTCCTAACCCCTATCGAGAAGTTGACAAAATTGCCCTCGGGCCCACATGCCCGAATTTCGAAATTTTTCGAAGATAAAGCTTACCCATGAACTCACGAACTCAAATATATGATTTTCTCTTAATTCCATGCCCAAAATCGTGGTAAAAATCCAAAATACAAATTTCTAGGTCTCCTACCAAAAACCCACAATTTCTACCAAATTTTCATGCTCAAATCTGTATATAATCCAAGTACTAACTCATAACTAGTAGAATCCACTTACCTCATGCTTGCTGGTGAAAATGGCACCTGAAAGTTGCTCCAAAATCGGCTCCAATGGAAGAAATGGGGTTGGAATGAACCCAACCCCCGATTTAAAAGAACTCACTTCCTCCAGCATTTCCACACCTGCGGTCACTTGACCGCTTCTGCGGTTCCGCAGGTGCGGTTCAAATACCGCTTCTGCAGTCCTCCTCCAGCTGCCCCAGCCCGCTTCTGCGCCGCACCGACCGCATCTGCGATCACGCGGGTGCGGAAATTTCTTCGCACCTGCAGCCTGTGACTCCTTCACTTCTAAACACTTCTGCAGTTCCCTTCCTCGCTTCTGCGGGGCCGCTTCTGCGGTGAGCTCTCCGCAGAAGCGATTACACCAGCAACCAGACCCCCTTCAGCTCATCCTTCAAGTCCCAATCGATCCGTTAACCATCCGGAATCCACCCGAGGCCCCCGGGACCCCAACCAATCATACCAACCAGTCCCAAAACACATTACGGACTTGCTCGAGGCCTCAAATCATATCAAACAACGCTAAAATTATGAATCGACCTCCAATCCAAACTTAATAAACTTTAGAATTTCAAACTTCTTCATTCGATGCCGAAACCTATCAAATCATGTCCGATTGACCTTAAATTTTGCACAAAAGTCATATTTGACCTTACGAACCTACTCCAACTTCCGAAATTGGAATCTGACCCCGATATCAAAAAGTCCACTCCCGGTCAAACTTCTCAAAAAACCTTCAAATTACTATCTTTAGCCAAATGACTCCAAAATGACCTACAAACCTCCGAATTCACCTCTGATCGCGCTCCCAACACCAGAATCACCATACGGAGCTATTCCCAGACTCGGAATCCCAAACGGACATTGATAACACTGGAATGCACTTCAACCCAAACTTTTGAAATTCTTCCAAAAATGCTAACTTCCACAATAGGTGCCGAAACGTTCCCGGGTCTTCCAAAACCCGATCCGGACATACGCCCAAGTCCGAAATCATCATACAAACCTGCTAGAACCTTTGAATCCCGATTTCGAGGTCGTTTACTCAAAAATCCAATCTTAGTCCATTCTTTCAACTTAAAGCTTCCGAAAATGAGAATTCTCTTTCCAAATCAACTCCGAACTTCCCGAAGTTCAAATCCGACCGTGCGTACAAGTCATAATACCTAAAGTGAAGCTGCTCATGGCCTTAAACTGCTGAACGACGCGCTAGAGCTCAAAACGACCGGTCGGGTCGTTACATTAGAAAACCTATTTTCATGCATTAGAATTGATTCATTTAGCATTTATTGATATAATTAAGTAACTTGTGGCTAGATACAAGCGAATTGGTGGTGGAATCAAGAGGTAAAGCGGTAGTTGAGGCTTGAATTGTGTTCGTGGCATCGAGGTAAGTGTTTGGTCTAACCTTAGCTTGAGGGATTATGAGTGGTGTCTTATTTGCTATGTGTTAATTATGGAGTACGACGTATAGGTATGGTGACGAGTATCTATACGTCGGTGTCAAGCATGACCGTGAGTCTCGTATTGTAATTATTGTGACTCCGTTCTGATTTGTTCATGCTTAATATGTTGATTATCATTGTTGGTTCCCTTGCCGGGATGTTAAGGTTTATGATATTGTCTCCCTTGCCGGGATGTTATTGTTATGACATTGTCTCCCTTGCCGGAATGTTATTATTTACGATATTGTCTCCCTTTGCCGGGATGTTATGGTTATGACATTGTCTCCCTTGCCGGGATGTTATTGTTTACGATATTGTCTCCCTTGACGTGATGTTGTTGTTATACTCTTGTTCCCTCGCCGGGATTCCTTTGTGATTGATGTTGATTTGAAATGGGATCGGGTTGCACGCCTACAACAAGATATATAAAATGGGAGCGGGTGGCACGCCGCCACGGTAATATTTGAAATGGGATTGGGTTGCACGCCTGCAACAAGATATATGAAATGAGAGCGGGTGGCACGCCGCCACGGTAATATTTGAAATGGGATCGGGTTGCACGCCTGCAACAAGAAATATAAAATGGGATCGGGTTGCACGCCTGCAACAAGATATATGAAATGGGAGCGGGTGGCACGCCGCCACAGTAATATTTGAAATGGGATTGGGTTGCACGACTGCAACAAGATATATAAAATGGGATCGGGTTGCACGCCTGCAATAAGATATTTGAAATGGGATCGGGTGGCACGCCGCCATGATAATATTTAAAATGGGATCGGGTTGCACGCCTGCAACAAGAAAGAGATGAAAGTGAATACTGTGTTTGTTTCTCTTATTCTTGTTAGCAATTGAATTTTGGTTTCTTTACATTCCTCTCTGGTATTCTGTTGTTATCTGATACTCCCCGCAGCATGCCTTTCCCCTCCCATCTTTAACTGTAAATATCTGCCTTTATTTTCCGCTGTATATGATTTAACTGCACAGGTTTATTTGGTAGTCTGGTCCTAGCCTCGTCACTACTTCGCCGAGGTTAGGCTAGGCACTAACCAGCACATAGGGTCGGTTGTGCTGATACTACACTCTACACTGTGTGCAGATCCCGGTGCTGTAGCTTTTGGACCGCAGTAAGGTTGCTGCCTTCAATCCAACAGGCGACCCGAGGTAGTCCTGCAGGCGTCCGCAGGCCTTGGCGTCTCCGTCTATATTTTCATTCTGTTTCTTTCATATATTCCAGAGACAGCGTTGTATTAATCTTTCATACCTTTATTTGTAGTATTCCTAGACAGTCTGTGAAATTGTGACACCAGTTCTGGGTAGTCTATGTTTAAGGGATTGTATTGGTAATGTTTAAATGGTTATATCTTGTTCTTCCGCTTATTAAATTCCGCTGTTTATATAGTGTTGGTTCTTAATTGTTAAAGGATTAAAATGGGAAAAAGGTAAATAATACAAATGGTTGGCTTGCCTAGCTTTCACTAGTAGGCGCCATCACGACTCCCGAAGGTGAGTCGTGCAATCACGTGAGCCTCCAATTTCACAGCAATTCGATGAAATCTTCATCACCCGCACAATCACAATCTCTGAACGTTCCACGGTCTTCTACTGTGTTAACCAAATAATATCCGAAAATAGCAATTTCGTGTGGGCGAAATTTCTAGGAAAACTTGGCTGAAATGTACTACTCCCTCTAGGTGGAAAACCTTATGTATTTATAGCACAAGTTTTAAGGGTTAAAACCCTTTTCCAAAACCTGTTGGGTTTTCTTTTCCACCAGAAAAAGGATTCCTTTATTTCCTATTATTTAGGCATAGTAGGGACCACAGAATTTAATTAACAAGGCTCCAATTATGGAATTAATTTTTAATTTTCGAAATTAATATCTACCATAATTAATTACGAATTATTCCACTAAAAATTTATAATTGCATTCCTTATTCAATTTCGAAATTCATCCATTAAATCTTATTTAACTCCCCATGTTAAGATTCAGATACTAATCAATTAAATTAAATTACTGACGATTTAATTTATTGATTATTTCCTTTAGACTTTCGCTTAACTTATTTCATGTGTCGGATACAAAATTCACCGGCCGGGTTTACACATGAAAACTTATAAGATTTCATAAAGGTGTATCATCAATCTCTGAATCGAAACATGGATTCCATCAACTAACTATTATTTCGCCAATGTACATTATTATTGTCCAATTTACCGGGCATATTGACCCACGAAATAATCTCGCCTTTTGATAAATCAAAATAATAATAATATACACAACTAATAATAATTATATCAAGATTAAGAGTATAAGTACATTTAATGGCTAGAGAGTTTATTTTATTAAGTCAGTATAAAATACTTATCTCTACTTGGTCCGTTCTGTCACGACCCATTTTAGCTACAGGTCATGATGGCGCCCAACACCGCTGTCAGGCAAGCCAACTCTACATATTAGTGATTTCTCGTTTTACTTTTCCAAAACAGTTCGGAAAATTTGTTCATTTAAATCATAAATAAGTGATAATCAGCAATGTAAGAACATGATTATACAAGCCAAAAGAATAGTCTACTAATGTGTGTGCCAAGACATGGTGTCACAAGTATATGGGCATCTAGTAGAATACACAAAAGAATAAATCTATCCTACTGTCTGAACTAGAATAGACAGCGAAAAGTATAGAGAGACTCCATCACGCTGCTGAACGGTGTGGGAGAAGGGCAGCTCACCGCGGAATCTCGGGACTCTATCAAGAATGCGCACCAGACTGATAGCCAAATGTACCTGCCTCAGATCCTGTACAATTAAGTACAAAATCGTAGTATGAGTACATAAACAATGTACCTAGTAAGTACCTCGTCTAATCTCGAAGAAGTAGAGACGAGAGGTCGACTTGACACTTACTAGGGTCAAATAATATAAGAAAGTGTTGCTAAGCATGTGTGTCACAAATAAATAACAATTCATAGCAATTAGCCATTTACATTTCAGGGCATTTAACAAAAGTTCAATTCACAAAAAAATACCGAGCAAGAAGCATGCGCAAATAGTGCCAAGGTCGTACGGCCCGATCCAACATAAAAGTAAAGTGTGCACTGCCGGAGGGTCGAACGGCGCAAACGATAGATGCATCTATTACCCCGCTGGCAAATCATTCGTGTGACGCGGTCCATTATAATTAAACACAACTAACAGTCAAACAGGGATATATCAGGGAAACAATTATTTGAAGAATGTCAATTTCTCTTTAAAAGGCCAAGGACATGATGTTCCTCTTTATAATTTCATTTACCACATTCAACATGATTTGAGCAATTCAAATTGACCATAAAGTTACAAGAATATCACATAAAGCATGCTTTTGGGTCCTAGACTACCCGGACTTAAGAATATTAGTGGCTACGCACGGACTCTCTTCACCTAGTGCGTACGTAGCCCCGCATTTAGTGGCAAATTATTCAATTATTTCACCTATGGGGACAATTCCCTCTTACAAGGTTAGAAAGGAGACTCACCTGGCTCCAAAGCGTACTTTCCGGTCCAAGCTTAAGCCCAAACCCTCAATATGGCGCCAAACACTCCAAAACTATCCAAATAGCGTGGAAACCAATCAATATAAGCTTAAAGGTTCATATCCCAACTACTAGGGTCATTCCCCTATCCAAATTACAAGATTCCTAAAATTCGATCCCGGGCCCACGTGCCCGGATTCCGGAAATTTTTGAAGAAAGTTGTTACCCATATCCTAAGGATCAATAATATATAATTTCTACTTCATTCTATAACAAATTTCATGGTTAAATTTTATTTTTATCAAAACCCTAGGTTTTACTCAAATCCCATGAATTTTTACTAATTTTTGTGTGTTAATCTACCCCAAACCCAAGTATTAAACTCACATTAAGTGGAAACAACTTACCTCACAATGCTAGGTTGAAATCCCCTCTTTGAAAGCTCCCAAATCGCCCAAGTGTACAGATGAAATGAAATAAATGGCCTAAGTCCCGTTTTTAAAAGTTGTGTCCAGGCCTCTGATGTCGCATTTGCGACATCAGGTTCGCAAATGCGAAGTCGCAATTGCGACAAAAGCATCGCAATTGCGTACTAGCCCCCCTTCTGCCTTGATCGCAAATACGACACTGGTGTCGCAAATGCGGACCTTGCTGGGTTCGCAAATGCGATGAAAAAATCGCAATTGCGATGACTGCCCCCAGCCTGGCTTCATCGCAAATGCGAGGTTCGCAATTGCGAACAATTTCCTCGCATTTGCGAGACCTGCAACACTGACTAGAAACACAAGAAAACTGGGGTGTTTTTTCACCCCCAACCCATGCCCGAAACTCAGCAGAGCCCTCGGGGCTCCACTCCGAATACCCACACAAGTCCAACAACATTGTACAAACTTGCTCGAGCGATCAAATCGCCGAAATAACATCTAAAACTACGGATTCAACTCCAAAATGCATGAAATCCTTAAGAACACTCAAATCCCTATTTTTACAACCGGACGTCCGAATTACGTCAAATCAGTCCCGTTTCTCACCAAATTTCACGGACAAGACTTAAGTATTATATTGGACCTGTACCGGGCTCCGGAACCAACATACGGGCCCGATACAAACATGATCAAGCATTATTCAATTCTTTAAATCCTTAGAATTTCAGTTTAACAATTTTTAACAAAAATTCATTACTCGGGCTAGGGGCCTCGAAATTTGATTCCGGGCATACGCCCAGGTCCCATATTTTCCTACGGACTCTCCGGCACCGTCAAAATGCCAGTGCGGGTCCGTTTACTAAAAATGTTGACCAAAGTCAAACTTGGCCTTTTAAGCCAACCTTAGGCCTTTTAAGCCATCCTTAAGGAACTAAGTGTTCTGATTTCAATCCAAACTCTTCCAAATCCCGTATCAACTATCCCCGCAAGTCTTAATTCAGTTAAAGCAAGTACGAAAAGTCTTATTTAGGGGAACGAGGTTCTAGAAGGCAAAAAGACCAGTCGGGTCGTTACACTTATCCTTATTAGACTATGATGTATAGAGATATTCAGTATTTACTTCATAGAACTTGTGACTTGTATTTCACCGGGTTTTGGAAAATTTGCATATGCATTGAGTTGTTGAGATTTAAGACCTTAAATTATTAATTCAGTTATTTTCGCATGTTTAATAGGCTTACCTAGTCTTAGAGACTAGGTGCCGTCACAATATCCTACGGAGGAAAATTTAGGATCGTGACACAAGATGAAAAGAGAGTCTGTCACTCGATAAATGATTAATCTGTCTCATAAGCTACATAAGAAAATACATAAATATAACTCATAACATAACTCATGCGTGCATTTCATGCGTATCACATCATAAAATAGGTTATCATTGTATAAGTGATCAAATAAACTCATAATGAAAACTTCCTTTCTATCCAAGCTTAATAATCATCTTGTTCTTTGAAGAGAAAAGTATGAAGTATAACAGTAGTATTAAAAGAAAGTTAATTGATCGGGAAGTACAATAACACCTCATGTCTCGAACTTACTTCTCGCCTTGTACTAAGTGTAACATTTCAGTTCGGTCCTAACTTTTTAATACACTAGTTACTATGTATATGCGTTGCACGTAAATCTTTAGTCAAAACTTTGATATGAAAGAACAACTAACTAAATTTAGTAACAAAATTATTTACAAGATGAAATAATCATTGCTGCTTTATCGCATTCAAAGTAAAAAAATTATGATAAATCAAGTCCATGTTTAAAGATTTTAGAGAAGTATATATTTTTAATTGCTTCTAAAAATAATAGCATATAAATATTTTTTGGTATATATGTGAATTATATATATAGTATACATATTTTATATACTATTTGACTAACTAATATAATTATTTTGACAAAGCGATTATTTTTGTATTTTGCACTGGATTTAAGCATTGTATACTCCATGGTTATTTAATAAATTACTAGGGATTTCGATTTTTGTACATTTTTCACTCAAAATGCTCACCTTGCTCCGTAAAATATAATAAAAATAATAGTCACAATCATGTAAGAAAAACAATTACATGAGACACCTATTAATATGATTTTTTTAAACATATAGCGTAACATTGTTGAAAAGGCTTTTTACAAGTTTTTGAACATATGTAAAAATAATAAAATACATGATCAGTCACATGAATCACATAGTTGCTTCGAGTTCGTGCCTTTTTAATTGAAAATATTATCGAAAATTACGAAGAAGTATAGGATAATTTTGAAACTCATTTCAATCATTTGAGTTAAAACAATTCTAATATTTTTGGATAAATCTCCACTATTTATATATGTATTATCGAGAATAACTAAGAATTATGTGGACATAAAGAATAGATACATTTAAAAAAAATTATGTTACTATAATACTCTAAAATATTCCTCAATAAATCAGTACCTTAAATAGTACAAACATTTATTTTATAAAAAAAAATATTTATCATCTAGAATAAGATATATATGAAAAAGATAGATAATTTGAAAAACAAAACTTAAATCATAAACTCAATATCCTTAGAATAATACACAAAGATAAAATCAATACCTTATATTATACAAGCTTCCTATTTGTTTGGAAAGTTCCAGTTGATTTTCACATTCTATATGAACATCGTAATATATTTTTGCTTTCGTAACAGAGTCATCCAATCATTGTGTTTCACTTACTTTAAATTGTTTTTAACCAATCATCACGCATAATACATTAATAATAATAGTCTAAATATTTTGCTTTTCATTTTAATATAAATTGATGTAACATTGAATTGGAAACAATTTATGGCACATGAGCATCTAATAAAATAAACCTGTCAAAGGAAAAAAAAAATTAAACTTCGATATATAGAAGACTTGAACGAACTTGTTCTAGAAAACAATCTAACATATATCCATCGATTTTCTTTGAGAAATTTGTAAAGGAATCAATTACTCATACTAAAGTAAAAATAAATAAATTAAAGAGAACAGTTTCACTTGTATTATTAGAACCACCTTGTTATCAGGTAAAAGAAAAATATTCATATAAACATGCCCCTATATTTTTTTTATCATTTAAAAGTAGATGTTATATTTTAAAAGATTATAGTTTAATTATTTAATATTTTAAAAATTAACTCAATTTATTATGTAATAACTCCTCATACTTAGGAACACATAATATATCATATAATTTAGTTTTAGCTTTATATAAACTAATAAAAATTGACTTTAAAGGATAATAAGAAATTTTCAATTTGTTTAAATGTTATAATGTTTTTAGAACATAGTACTAAATTTTTCATTTAGTACGTGCCTTGTTTCGTTGTTTGTTATAGAGAATTGCAATTAGGAACAATAATTCTTTTTGATAGAAAATTATGGACGTGCTTTTCTTATTAAAGTAGGATCGACGTTGTAGGGTCGGCAATATGTGTAGTTCAAATTAAAAAAGAATTCCATTATTAGATAATTTACTATTAGATCCTTAAATTATACAAATATTTAAGGGCATAAAAGTCGATCAATGTTTCAGGGATATTTTTGTCGTTCAACATTTAGCATAAATTATTCGCGCTTTTATAATAACTAGTCTCTATGAACGTGCGTTGCACGTTAATGATTAGACGTAGATATTCATAAAAGATGTTTGTAAAATATAGTTAAATAAAAAGTATAATAGTAAGGGTAAATTAGTCAAATTATACTTTTTATTTTAATAATAAATAAGCTAAAAGAACCGCTTCAAACAAATTAAAATTATAAGGAAGATAAGCATAATATTGAAAACTATATAGACTGTTTATCTTATGAAGCAAAATTTGAAGGAAGATCTCTAAAATTATCCCAAAAGATAAACGTGTACAAAAAAATAATTGATATGCTTTAATTTGTTCAGTTAGAGTTTCCTAAACTTTTTATTTGTGTAATGATGATAAATACAATATAGAGATGCTTGCCCAATCCCTAATATTAACATGGGTTAAAACATAAAAGAATATACCCTAGATTACATTTTCAAATTTAAAAGTATTAAGTGGATACGATCTAATAATACTTAAAACCTCATAAAACAAATAAAATCTAATTACAAATAATATTAATAGACATGGTTGACATGGAATAACGTATATATATTAATAGAATATACATATATGTATATATAGGATAAAAATTTACCCGCACCAGGTGTTTATACCAAACCAGTACATACATGACACGTGTCTTGCATATGAACTTCAATCATTTAACCATGATAAATTATATGCATTCTCATCTAATTAAATTAATTAAGAGAATTTTTTATAAAGCACCATCTTTTAGGTCTAATTAGCCATTTATAGATACCCTTTGCTATATTACGTGTTATAGATACCTTTTATGTTTTTATACAATGTATTTCATGTATTTAAGTTGTTGTATTTATTTATACAACAAAAAAAATAGGCGTAAAAACGGGAATTCCAGCTAAGTTTGATATGTATTTAGCTGTATTCAAGCGGCATTAACGTGAAATACAGTAATGTATCTGCGCAAAATCTGGAAGGTTAAACTGGTTAAAAATGGAAGGAAATCAAATCACATGATATTCTCCTAATTTAACTAAACCAACTAAAACGATCCCTCATTAATCTGTAAGCAACTCAGAAACGTGAAAAGAGCGAAAAACCAGAGCAACATCTGATCGAACTTCTTCCATTCTCTTCTCCTTTTTTTTCGATTGGAACAAATTATATACAAAATAAGGTATAGTTTCTCTATACATATGGCAAGTTTAACAGTTTTGTTGCGTCATTCTGGCAAGTGGAACGATGAGGGAAATTACATCGATTTTTCAATTGAGGGAATACTGATAAAGGAGTATGCCTCCTTTAATGATCTGGTTGCTTCAATTTCTAATCAACTGAGTATAGATTTGAGCTCAAAGACTATTAAAATACAATACAAAGTAGAAGGAAATTGCACGCCAATGGAAATACACAATGATATGGGTTACAGAGTGTATGTAGAATTGAAAAAAGAGAACAGAGAATTTGGGATGTATCCTTTGTGCATAACAACTATCGAAACAGATCTTATATCCGGAGGTAGTTTAAATCAAGGCGACATTGTGCAAATAGATGAAGCAGTTCAAAGGTACGATTCCGATACATATGATACATTGGCTCTAGATTTGTCAATTCAGGAGAAGCGATTGGAGTGTTCGAACTCCACAAGGATTTGATAATTTCAAAAACTAATCAAAAGGAGGTTATGGCTGGACAAGTTTATAAGGATAAGGCTACATTGAAAGAGGTGATGGAGAATTATGCTATAGCTCAACGGTTTCAATTCCGGATTGATAGGTCTAATGCTGTTAGGTTTGCATGTATTTAAATTTTTTTTCCTTTGTGTTTTCTATTATTGGTTCGAGCTGTAAGTTTAACGTTGTTGAATTTATGCGTATTTGTGTATTTCCTCTTGATGATCACAGATGAAGTAAACATATGCTTGTTTAGGGTCCTTAAATACATGTATTCAAATGTATTTTAATGGTATAAATACACAACAGTGGCTCTAATTATTTTTTTATTTGGTCTACTGTGGCATTAAGTGTATGTATATACAAACAAGTGTATTCAGTTGTATTCATTGTATTTAAACGCATATAACTACAATGGAATTCAGTTTTATATATATATATATATATATATATATATATATATATATATATATATATATATATATATATATATATAATATATATATATATGTGCCAGGATGTATCTATGTCAGATTGTATTTGTCTGTATATGAGCTGTATTTTTTGTAAACACATGCTAATCAAATATAAAATGATTAATTCTTTGCAGCTATGCATTATTATGTATTTCAGAAGATTGTGAATGGAGGTTTAAGACTTCAAGCATTAACAAATCAGAACTATTCAAGGTGAGAGAATTCAATGATAACCATACATGTCCGCTGAAGGACAAGGTGTATGAGCAGCGGCAGGCTAGTAGCAGCCTTATAGGTGGTATGATAAGGCCTAAGCTTACAAACCACAAGAGGAAATACACTCCAAGGGATATTATTGATGATGTGAAATCAGATTTAGGTGTAGATGTTAGCTACATGTTGGCGTGGAGGTCTAAAGAAAAGGCAATGAATTTTCTGAGAGGTGAACCGGCTGATTCATACAAAAAATTACCAGGATACTTATATACAATGGATATGACATATCCAGGTTCCCACATCAGAATGGTAAAATCGCCAAAAAATGAATTCATGTACGTGTATATATCCTTGTATGCCTTTATAAGGGGGTTTGATCATTGTAGACCCATTGTTGTTGTGGATGGAAGTCACCTAAAATCTTACTACACCGGGACATTCCTTTCGGCAAGCACGTTGGATGGTGCAGGTGAGTATCTGAATTATAATATTTTAAATATTGAAACACATGTTTTAAAAATAATTATATTCAATTGTATTTACAGGTCATATATTGCCACTAGCATATGGTGTTATTGATTCAGAGAACGATGCTGCTTGGACGTGGTTCTTTGAGCAATTTAAGATAGCATACGGTGAAAGGGAAAATATGTGCATCGTTTCAGATAGAAATGAGAGTACCATTAAATCTGTATCGAGAGTGTATCCAGATGTACCGTATTTTGCTTGTATATGGCATCTATGGAACAACGTATATAAGAAATTCAAAAAGAGCCATGCCAAGTTGATCGAGATATACTTCTCGATGGCAAAAGCATACACACAAGCTGAATTTGACAGTCTGATGGAGAAGGTGGAGAAGGTAGATATTAGGGTGAAAGAATACTTAGAGTTAGCTGGTTACGAAAAGTGGGCTAGGTTGTACGCACCTGTTAACAGGGGATGGACAATGACGTCAAATATTGCTAAGTCAATCAATGCCGCACTAGTTTCAGCAAGGAAATTGCCAATATACAACTTCCTCGAAGAAGTTAGGAAGATGTTTGGACATTGGAATTGTAGTAACCGCAAAGAAGCTACACAGACATACACGACGCTTGGAAAAAAATACCAGGAGATGCTGACTTTGAATGAGGGAATGTCTACACGTATGACTGTAAGTTATATTTTAATGTCATTGCTGTATATAGCTTAATTGTTTTCCGAATTAATGGCATGAATACAACTGAATACAATCAGTTATAAGTAGAACTAACATTAATACATATGAATACAACTATATTCAAACACATAAAAGACATATTTTTCCGTAGATCTGATATGAATACAACTGAATATAACTAAAAACATGCTGCAAAGACTATTGGAATACATCCGAATACAACTAACAAAGCTGTATTATATGTAATTTTAATATGTATTGTCAATATGTATGATTCTAATGCTTTTGTTAGCATCCTGTTGCCTAAAGTACAACAGACTTTTGATAAGTTCTGCAATTCTCACAGTTGATATTTTCCTGGTCTAAATATATGATGTATTCATATATATGCAAATATTTCAGTTGTATGTAACTTATTAATTCAGCATTATACATTTGGTAATTCAGGTATATGTGCTCAAAAGTTATATTTCTATTTTTAAATGTAGGTGGTACCATCAACTGAATAGTTACATATAGTTAACGATGGTGGGAGGAATTACACAGTCTGCCTGTTAGAGAGAAAATGTGTTTGTGGGAGGTTCCAAGTTGATGAATTGCCATGCCCACATGCTTGGGCTGTATTGAAGAGCAAGTTTCTAATGCCAGAAGAATATTGCTCTAACTATTACAAACCAAATACAATTGTAATGACATACGATGTGCCAGTGTACCCGCTACCGGACAGAAATGACTGGAATATACCAGAACATGTTGCAGAGGAGGTTGTACTACCACCCAAATGGAAAAGACCTCCTGGAAGGCCAAAGAAGAAGCGAGATAAAACTTTAAGTGAATTGCTGCAGCTGAAAAATCAACATTCATGTAGCATATGTGGGCAGGGAGGACATAACAAGCGAACGTGTAGAAATGCTCCATGTAATAAATAGTTAACACTCTGACATGTATTGGTGCTTCAACGATTTGTCAATACTTATGATGACATTGTCAAGTAATAAATTCTCATTTTCAAGTAATATATTCTGAAATGAGTTTCGTGAATATTTTCTGAATACATATAGTTGAAGTATTTTTATACAGATAAATATATATGAACTATACAGTTGAGTATAACTGAGTATAGATGAATACTAAAAAATACAACTGGATACAGCTGATGTATTTTTATGAATAATACAGTTGAGTAGCACTGTTAGTAAATGAATACACCAAAATACAACTGAATACAGCTGAATAATACAATTAAATACAACTAACTACTGCTGAATAATACACTTAAATACAACTGAGTACATCTGAATATAACTGACTACGTACAACCTGTTTAATACATCTGAAATTATGTTCTTTAATATGTATTATCTGAACTTGAAAGATACATCCGAATGAATGCTGCTGAATACAACTGAATTTGACAGTTAAATACAATTGAATACAACTGAAACCAGAAAAAAAATACAGCTGAGTTCTTTTATATAACCTACCATCAGCATACATAAAGTTTCTGACTTTGACATTAACATGTTCATTAACTAAAACCTGTTCAAGCAAAGTTACTTGGTATTGATACATACTTGACTCCTGTAAGATAAATATGTATTCAAACTGAAGAATAATCATGAATACTTATGAACAAACCAGTGAAACAGTGGTTGAAAAGTTTCAATTGTCATACACGAACACTGTTGATAAAGTGATAAGTTTTTCAAACTAAATACCATCTACTCCAAAAACTACTCAAAACAGTATTCTTCTTGAAACTACACTCCAAAACTACAATAACTAAAGCTACTCTAACACTATCAGCATCTTTGAATCTGACTCCGTGATTTGTCTAGCAATCTTTGAAGGTGCTTCATTCTCGCTTATGGCATCAGCGTCTATCTTCCGCATAGCATAGTCTCAGAGGAGAGCACCATATCTGTAACGACCCGGCCGGTCGTTTTTGGAATTTACGCCCCGATCCCCCATTAACTGCTTTCCCTAAGTTCATTTCTGCTATTTTGGTATGCCGGGACGTTCAGTGTTAAGTTTTGAAGAGTTTTGGGACACTTAGTCCCTAAATGAGAGCTCAAGTGTTGAAAAATGGTCCGTAGTCGGAACAGTGTGAAGACAACCTCGAAATGGAAATCCGATGGTTCCGTTAGCTTCGTTAGGTGATTTTGGGGTTGGGAGCGTGTTGGGAATGTATTTTGGAAGTCCGTAGCTTATTTAGGCTTGAAATGCCGAAGTTTGAATTTTTGAAGTTTTTGGTCCAATAGTGAGTTTTTGATCCGAGGTTCGGATTGGAATTTCGAAAGTTACAGCAGTTCCGTCATGTCATTTGGGAAGTGTGTGCAAAATTTCAGGTCATTCGGACGAGGTTCAGGTAGGTTTTTGATCGAAAGAGTGTTTTGTTGGAAATTGAAGTTCCTAGGCTTGAATCCTTGATTTAATCGGGTTTCCGGTGTTGTTTTAGGTGTTTTTAAGATTGGCACAAGTTTGAATAAGGTATTAGGTGGTATTGGTGCTTTTGGTTGAGGTCCCAGGGGCCTCGGGATGATTTTGGGTGGTTAACGGAAGAAGTTTGGAAGTTAAGAGGTAGCAGTTCTGCTGCTTCTGGTATCTTTTCGCTTCTGCGGCTTGGGAACCGCAAAAGCGGAGCCGCAAAAGCGGCCTTGTCTTCGCAGAAGCGATTTTTGGTCACCTTCCTGGAAACCACAGAAGCGGTAGGAATTCCGCAGAAGCGGATCCGCTTCTGCGAGATGGGAACTGCAGAAGCGGAAGCTGGGATTTTTAAAGGAAGCCGCAGAAGCGGCCAGTGTTCCGCAAAAGCGGGACCGCAGAAGCGGTCACTTGTCCGCAGAAGCGGAAATCCTTGGGCAGAAATAGAAATGTCGAGGGTTTAATTTCATAAGTTTGCAAAATCAATTGAGAGCTCGGTTTAAGGCGATTTTGAGTGGGTTTTGAAGTGAAGATCACTGGGTAATGTTTCTTTGGTCCCTTCTTGTTATATTTCATCATTATATAGTTAAATACATCATGGGAATTCGAATTTTGGACCAAAAATTGGATAATTTGGGGTAAAACTTCATTGGCTAGACTATTGAGTTTTGAGTGGGCATTTGACCTCCGATTTGGGAGATTTTTATATGGTTAGACTCGTGAGAGTACGAGGGTTCTAAAAATATGAAAACTATTCGATTCCGAGACGTTGGCTTAAGGGGCATTTTGGTCATTTTATCTATTTTTGCGCCCTAGCTTTAATTTTAATAGCGGAATCAGTTGTTTGCAATATTGTTTACGATATGTACTTGAATTGAATAGATGTGGGCCATTTGGAGTCGGATACTCGTGGCAAGAGCGTGGTTTCTAGTTGATATTGAGCCGGTTCGAGGTAAGTGGCTTGTCTAACTTTGTGTGGGGGACCTTT
>NW_017676043.1:0-12422 GCF_001879085.1 Nicotiana attenuata | reverse complement strand
TCCCGTCTAGTTTTTCGGGGTTTTGGGGTATTTGTTTTGAACTTGTGATATTGAGTTGTACATGCCGAGCGGCATTCAGTACAGTTCCTTTTAGTATTTGATTTGGTTTCCTCTATTTTTCCGCAATTATTGTATTTCCGCAATATTAGGCTTACCTGGTCGTGGGGACTAGGTGCCGTCATGACATGTTCACAGTCGGTGAACTAGGGTCGTGACAAGTTGGTATCAGAGCTCTAGGTTCATAGGAGTCACGGAACACAGGCCGGTTTATTAGAGTCTCGCTGATCGGTACGGAGACGTCTGTACTTATCTACGAGGGGCTATGTAACTGTTTAGGAAAAATCTTCGTTTCATTTGAATTCCTTGTCGTGCGATATTTTGACATCAATTCTAAACTTCTGACTTCTATTCTCTCACAGATGGTGAGGACACGTGCCACTCGAGATGATCAGGCACCCGCGCCCCTTATTGTAGCCGTCAGAGGCCGGGGCCGGGGGAGAGGTCGAGGACGCGCACGTGATGCAACCAGAGCACCTGCGCGAGCTGCCGCCGAGGTACCACCAGCAGATCCAGCCGGAGCCCAGGCACCTGGCACACCTACTACTGCCACTACTACTCCAGCGCTCCAGGAGACTTTGGCTCAGTTCATGAGCATGTACACCACTTTGGCTCAGGCAGGGTTGCTTCCCCTTGCTGCTGCCACATCCCAGGCCGGGGGAGGAGCACAGACTCCCGCCGTCCGCACTCCTGAGCAGCGAGTGCAGGTTGAGCAGGCTCCCAAGATTATTCCGGCACCGCCTGCACCACCAGTTCAGCCCGAGGATGGGTCAGCTGCTTCAGAGTTCGAGCAGCGCAGGCTTGAGAGGTTCAAGAAGTATGATCCCCCAGTGTTCAGTGGATTAGCAACAGACGATGCCTTGGGATTTCTAGAGGAGTGTGACGACCCGGCCCGTCGTCACGTGAGTTACCGCCCCGTTTTCCCCATATTATGTTTCTCCATGCTTCATTATCGGTATTTAAGGTGATCGAGTTGAATCGGATTGGTTTTAGACGGAAATGAGACACTTAGTCTCTTTAAGGAAAGTTTGTTTTGAAAAAGTCAACCAAAAGTTGACTATTGAGTTAGAGGGCTCGAATGTGATTTCCGATGATTCGGTTAGCTTCGGGGGATGATTTGTGACTTAAGAGCGTGATCGGAAGTGATTTTGGAGGTCCGGTGTTGAATTAGGCTCGAATTGGCGAAGTTAGTATTTTGGCGAATTTCGGTTTGTGGGTGAGATTTTGATCCGGGGGTCGGAATGGAATTCCGAGAGTTGCAATAGTTCCGTTAGGTGATTTTGGATGTGTGTGCAAAATTTCAGATGATTCGGAGGTGTGTTGGTTGGGTTTTTGATCGAATGTGAGTTTCGGAAGAATTTGAGGAACTTAGGCTTGAAATTGATGAGAAATGAGGATTTTTGTGTTGTTGGATGTGTTTTAAGATTTGGAACAAGTTTGAATAGGGTATTGGATCATGTCTGTGCTTTTGGTTGAGGTCCCGGAGGCCTCGGGGTGAGTTCGGATGGTTAAACGGGAGTTTTGGGAGTTTGCCTATAGCTGAAGATCTGCTGCATCTGGTGTTCTCGCTTCTGCGGGTCTTGGACCGCAGAAGCGGAGGTGCTTAAGCGGCGGGAGTCACCGCAGAAGCGGTCCATGGGTTAGTAAGGTAGATCCGCAGAAGCGGACCATTCCTCGCATCAGCGGGTCCGCAGAAGCGGACTGGTAGTCGCCGAAGCGGTGTTGACCTTGAGAGGAAGTTCCGCAGAAGCGGAAATATAGCCGCAGAAGCGGTTTGGCATTTTTAAATGAATATCCGCAGAAGCGTGATTTTGGCCGCAGAAGCGGTCCCACATAAAAGCGGGACCGCAGAAGCGAAAACTGGACTGGTTAGAAGGGTTTTATTGAATATTTCATCCGCGAGCTTGGGATATTTTCCACCATTGTTGGGCGACCTTGAGAGCTTTTGGCGAGAATTTAAGGGAGTTTTGACTGGGAATCGATTGGAGGTAAGTCCCTTAGCCTAAATACATGATATTATGATAAATCAAACATAGAAATTGGTTGAAATTTATCAAAAGGGGGTAAAGCTTGGGCTTGAGAGTTGGTAATTTAGAAATGGAAATTGAAGGGTCAAATGGACTCCGATTTTGGTAAATTTGATATGTATGGACTCGTGGAGAGACGAGGAATCCGATGATGTGAATTTTATAATTTTTCGAGAAGTGGGCCCGGGGCTCGGGTTTTGCCAACTTCGTGATTTTCGATGTTTTTCGAGTCTTTTCGATTGGGTTATATCCCCTTAGCCTATTGTAATGTATTCCTTGTGGTCTTGATTAAATTTGACGCGTGAGGAGGTCAATTCGAGAGGAAAAGGCATAGCGAGCTAGACTTTGGGCCGGCTTGAGGTGAGTAATAGGTGTAAATGATGAACTGAGGGTTTGAGACCCGGAATTTCACATCGTACCGCTATATTGAGGCGAGGCCCGCGCTCTATGACGAGTACGGGGCTGTTGGTTATTGGGGATTGTGACTTGGTCCGTCCCGGTGATGTTTTACTGTGTTTTTCTACTAGAACTTGTTAGAAATCATCGTTAGTTGGATTTGACTGTTGTATTTGGGCTTCGTGCCGGTTATTTGGATCCTTCAGGGATTGATTTCACTGATTTGCATACTTTGCACATTATTTAACCTCATTCCTAGGTTTTAAGTACTATTTTTGCAAACCCAGCCCCTTTTTCTAAACTTGAAAATTCAAATGATATTTTGGGCTGTGGATTACTGATTTAAAAGTGCCCGAGGGGCTTATTGTGATTTCTGGATTTTATGGATGGCTCGGGCTGCACGCCGCAGCAGTACTATGTGATATTGAGGCCGAGGGCCTGGTTGGTGCCACGAGATGGCTTATTTGTGCTTGGGCTGTAGAAGCCCCTCCGGAGTCTGTACACACCCCTAGTGAGCGCCGTCGACGTTAAATATATGGTTGGCTCGGACTGCACGCCGCAGTGGGTACCTGAGTGTACCGGTATTTGCATTGCATTGCATTATGGCATTATTCCTTACCTATTACCTGTCATGGTTCCTTCTGTACTATTACTTTATTGACTTGTCGGTTTTACTGTTAAGGTATGGTACTGCCTGCTATAGTGGCCTTTGGTTTTTCAGTGATTTCTTATCTTCAGTTGTTATTTATGCTTATTACTCACTGAGTGGGAGTACTCATTTTACTCCCTGCACCTTGTGTGCAGATCTAGGTGCATCACAGGCTGAGTGAGGATTATCTAGCAGCACAGCAGCATCAGGGAGCATTGAGGTAGCTGCATGGCGTTCGCAGCCTTCGTCTCCCCCTCCTATCTTTATTCTCTTTTATTCCACATTTAATCCTAGACAGACTGTATTAGGTGGAAGCTCTGTATTAGAGGCTCATGTTCGTGGCACCGGGTCCTAGTTTGGGATTTATGTTTTCAGTATTTTGTTAAACTTCCACGTATTGTTCAGTATTTCCAAACTTTTGATAAAAATGGCTTAGTTATTAATATCTGTGCTTTGAAATTATGAACCATCCAAATGTGGGAAATATTGTCGGAAAGGTCGGGCTTGCCTAGCAATGTGTTGGGCGCCATCACGACCGGGGATTTGGGTCGTGACAAGTTGGTATCAGATCGTAGGTTACTTGGTCTCGCGAATCATGAGCCGGTTTAGTAGAGTCTCGCGGATCGGTACGGAGACGTCTGTATTTATCCTCGAAAGGCTGCAGAACCTTTAGGAAAAACATCATATTCTTGAAATTCTTGTCGTGCGACTTTGTTGATCCGAGAACTAAACTTGTGTATTCTATTCTCTCGCAGATGACGAGAACCCGTGCTACCGGACGTGGAGGACGACCACCTGCACCAGTTGCACCAGCTCCAGACTATGTTGTTCCAGCTATGCCAGACGATGAGCAACGTCGTCTTGAGAGGTTCGGTAGGCTCCAGCCTCCGGTGTTCAGTGGTGCTGAGGGCGAGGATGCCCAGGGTTTCCTTGACAAGTGTCAGCGTATGCTTCGCACCGCAGGGATCTTGGAGTCGTGTGGAGTGGCTTTTACTACTTTCCAGTTCTCAGGGGCTGCATTTACATGGTGGGAGGATTTGGAGAGGCGTAGGCCGGTTGGTGCAGCGCCCCTTACATGGCGGCAGTTCTCCACTCTCTTCTTGGAGAAGTACGTACCGCAGTCTCGCAGGGAGGAGCTGTGCCGTTAGTTTGAGTGGTTGACTCAGGGGGACATGTCTGTGACCCAGTACGAGATGAGATTTTCACAGCTAGCTCGTCATGCTACTTGGATGATCCTGACAGACCGGGAAAGGATTAGGAGGTTCGTGGATGGCCTCAACTATTCACTCCGCATTTTGATGACCAGAGAGAGGTTTTGGGTGCCTCGTTCGAGGAGGTAGTTGATATTTCTCGTGACATTGAGGCAATTCGCCGTAGGGAGCGTGAGGAGAGGGAGGCCAAGAGGCCTCGGAGTTCAGGCAGTTTCAGTGGTGCTCCGTCTAGGGGCCAGTTCCAGCGTGGTAGAGGTCGTTCCTTCAGGCCTCCTCAGTCAGCCCGCCCTGAGTATAGTGGGGCTTCTTCAGGCCGTGGTCATCAGGGATTTCAGCAGGGCCAGCCTTCACTTAGTGCCCTTCCCGCGTAGAGCTCTTCTCATGCCTCTTCAGCCCAGGGTTCTTCTGCAGCGAGGGGTTCCCTTCAGTCCCCTTCTCCAGTACCAGGCAGTTGCTACGAGTGCGGTGAGTTTGGCCATATGAAGAGGGATTGTCCTCGACGTCGTGGTGGTCGGTTTAGCAGAGGGATCAGCCCTCATCTTCTACTCCATCTACTTCAGCACCCTCCCAGTTAGATAGGGGTGGGGACCAAGCAGCCAGGGGCCGCCCCAGGGGTGGAGGCCGATCTGGCGGTGGTCAGGCTCGATTCTATGCTCTCCCAGACAGGAGGGACGCCATTGCATCAGATGCTGTTATCACAGGTATTATCTCAGTCTGCCACAGGGATGCCTCTGTCTTGTTTGATCCCGGATCTACCTATTCCTATGTGTCTTCATATTTTGCTCATCACCTGGGTACGACCCGTGGGTGTCTTGCTTTACCTGTGCATGTATCTACCCCGGTGGGTGATACTATTGTTGTAGACCATGTGTATCGGTGTTGCCTAGTGACTATTGGGGGTCTGGAGACCCGAGTTGATTTTTTGCTGTTGAGCATGGTAGATTTTGATGTTATTCTGGGTATGGATTGGCTATCTCCGTGCCATGCTATTCTGGACTATCATGCTAAGACAGTCACATTGGCCATGCCGGGTGTTCCGAGGATTGAGTGGCGTGGCATGACTGACTATATTCCTAGCAGGGTGATTTCTTTCCTAAAGGCCCAGCGGATGGTTGGGAAAGGTTGTCTATCGTACTTGGCTTTCGTGAGAGATGTCGGAGCTGAGACTCCTAGTCTTGATTCTGTGCCCGTTGTGAGGGACTTCCCTGATGTGTTTCCAGCAGACCTGCCGGGCATGCCGCGGACAGGGACATTGATTTTGGTATTGATCTGGTGCCGGGCACTCAGCCCATTTCTATTCCTCCGTATCGCATGGCACCAGCAGAGTTGAAAGAACTAAAGGATCAGCTTCAGGAGCTCTTGGATAAGGGGTTCATTCGTCCGAGTGTGTCACCGTGGGGTGCACCGGTCTTGTTTGTGAAGAAAAAGGATGGCACAATGAGAATGTGCATTGACTACAAGCAATTGAACAAGGTGACAGTGAAGAACAAGTATCCCCTGCCCCGTATTGATGATTTGTTTGACCAGCTCCAGGGGGCAAGGGTATTCTCCAAGATTGACCTCCGTTCAGGCTATCACCAGCTGAAGATTAGGGATTCAGATATTATGAAGACTGCTTTCCGGACGAGATATGGGCACTATGAGTTTCTGGTTATGTCCTTTGGGTTGACTAATGCCCCAGCAGCATTCATGCACTTGATGAACAGTGTATTTCGGCCGTATCTGGATTCATTTGTGATTGTTTTTATTGATGACATCCTGGTGTACTCGCGTAGCCAGAAGGAGCACGCACAGCATTTGAGAGTGGTATTACAGAGATTAAGGGAGGAGAAGCTTTATGCAAAGTTCTCCAAGTGTGAGTTCTGGCTTGGTTCTGTGGCTTTCCTGGGGCACGTGGTGTCCAGTGATGGTATTCAGGTTGATCCAAAGAAGATAGAAGCGGTACAGAGTTGGCCTAGACCATCCTCAGCCACAGAGATTCGGAGTTTCCTCGGTTTGGCGGGTTATTATTGCCAGTTCATCCAGGGTTTTTCATCTATTGCTTCGCCCTTGACCAAGTTGACGTAGAAGGGTGCACCATTTGTGTGGTCTGATGAGTGCGAGGAGAGCTTTCAGAAGCTCAAGACAGCTTTGACCACGGCTCCAGTGTTGGTATTGCCATCAGCTTCAGGTTCTTACACTGTGTATTGTGATGCTTCGAGAGTTGGGATCGGATGTGTGTTGATGCAGGAGGGTAGAGTTATTGCATATGCTTCTCGTCAGTTGAAGCCCCATGAGAAGAACTACCCTGTACATGATTTGGAGTTGGCTGCTATAGTTCATGCTTTGAAGATTTGGAGGCACTACCTATATGGCGTGTCCTGTGAGGTATTCACCGATCATCGCAGCCTTCAGCACCTGTTCAAGCAAAAGGATCTTAATTTGAGACAGCGGAGGTGGTTGGAGTTACTCAAGGACTATGATATTGCTATTTTGTACCACCCGGGGAAGGCCAATATGGTGGCCGATGCTTTGAGCCGGAAGGCGGTCAGTATGGGTAGTTTAGCATACATTCTAGTTGGGGAGAGGCCCTTTGCAGTTGATGTCCAGGCTTTGGCCAATCGGATAGTGAGGTTAGATATTTCGGAGCCTAGTCGGGTATTAGCTTGTATGGTTTCTTGGTCTTCCTTGTATGACCGCATTAGAGAGCGCCAGTATGATGACCCGCATTCGTTTGTCCTTAAGGACAGGGTNATGGTTTGGATGTGCGGACCCGTTTTCATTTCAGAAGGTTGTGGGAGCGTGTCCCACAGGAAGATTGTATAAGTGTGACATGTAGTCACTTGATTGATTAAAGATTTAAACCAAGTATGAGGATTGTGGTAATATCATTAATTCGAGAATTTATGCCTGGAGGGCACTTTGTTTATTGGGTTATGGACTGTGGAGGTTTGCTCCGGTTATGATGGTTGTTCTTATGCGTTATGAAAGAAAGGAGAGTTATTATGAGCCTTGGAAAGGTTATTAGCCTAGTCAGTGCGACTAGAATCAGCTTGAGGCTGGTGGATGGACTCAAATGTGAATATGGGCTCTATATCAGGCCAAACGTGTTCATTTCAGTAATGCACTCCTTATGGGGAGGAGTGGTCAGGGTGTAATTTCATTGTCGGATATATCAAGTAGTGATACATTGCGCCGTGTGAGTTGTGAGACGGCTTGAGAATTGCTTATGTATTGAGGATCCGCGTGGAAATGAAGTTATACGAGCCAAATGGCTCTTGAGATTCAGATTGTATATCGCACCTCAGTTGTGCTTGGGTTTTGTAGCTTATAGTGCTATATGTCCCCTCAGGGATGGTATTATGCACTTAGCGTGCTTGTGACCGAAATTCGGTATTTTATTGTAATGAGCAAATTTAGCTCGATGTGCATCTCCTTATGTAAGATCTATGTGTGGATTGGGTGGCATGCCGCCATGGGTACGTTATTTGGATCGGTTGCGCGCCGCAATAGTGTGATGTTGAGTATAGTTTTCTATCTGCTATTTTTGTATGCCTTGCTTCCTATTTTCTAAGGAAAGTCCGTATTAGTGCGTGAGTTAGGTAATTCCTTCCAGAGTTCATTTTTCCTTTTGTATCGCGTTCGAATTGAAAGCCTATTGGCACATTGTAGCATCATATGGGACTTTTGGTCATGTCGAGGTGGCTTATTGCCTGAACAGTTGTGACGACCCGGCCCGTTGTCACGTGAGTTACCGCCCCGTTTTTCCCATATTATGTTTCTCCATGCTTCATTATCGGTATTTGAGGTGATCGAGTTGAATCGGATTGGTTTTAGATGGAAATGAGACACTTAGTCTCTTTAAGGAAAGCTTGTTTTGGAAAAGTCAACCGGAAGTTGACTATTGAGTTAGAGGGCTTGGATGTGATTTTCGGTGATTCGGTTAGCTTCGGGGGATGATTTGTGACTTTAGAGCGTGATCGGAAGTGATTTTGGAGGTCCGGCGTGGAATTAGGCTTGAATTGGCGAAGTTAGTATTTTGGCGAATTCCGGTTGGTGGGTGAGATTTTGATCTGGGGGTCAGAATGGAATTCCAAGAGTTGCAGTAGTTCCATTAGGTGATTTTGGATGTGTGTGCAAAATTTTAGATGATTCGGAGGTGTTTTGGTTGGGTTTTTGATCGAATGTGAGTTTCGGAAGAATTTGAAGAACTTAGGCTTGAAATTGATGAGAAATGAGGATTTTTGTGTTGTTGGATGTGTTTTAAAACAAGTTTGAATGGGGTATTGGATCATGTCTGTGCTTTTGGTTGAGGTCCTGGGGGCCTCGGGGTGAGTTCGGATGGTTAAACGGGAGTTTTGGGAGTTTGCATATAGCTGAAGATCTGTTGCATCTGGTATTCCCACTTCTGCGGGTCTTGGACCGCAGAAGCGGAGGCGCTTAAGCGGGGGAGTCACCGCAGAAGCGGACCATTCTTTGCATCAGCGGGTCCGCATAAGCGGACTGGTAGTCGCCGAAGCGGTGTTGACCTTGAGAGGAAGTTCCGCAGATGCGGAAATATAGCCGCAGAAGCGGTTTGGCATTTTCAAATGAATATCCGCAGAAGCGTGATTTTGGCCGCAGAAGCGGGACCGCAGAAGCGAAAACTGGACTGGTTAGAAGGGGTTTTATTGAATATTTCATCTGCGAGCTTGGGATATTTTCCACCATTATTGGGCGACCTTGAGAGCTTTTGGCGAGAATTTAAGGGAGTTTTGACTGGGAATCGATTGGAGGTAAGTCCCTTAGCCTAAATACATGAGATTATGATAAATTAAACATAGAAATTGGTTGAAATTCATCAAAAGGGGGTAAAGCTAGGGCTTGAGAGTTGGTAATTTAAAAATGAAAATGGAAGGGTCAAATGGACTCCGATTTTGGTAAATTTGATATGTATGGACTCGTGGCGAGACGACGAATCAGATGATGTGAATTTTATAATTTTTCGAGAAGTGGGCCCGGGTCTTGGGTTTTGCCAACTTCGTGATTTTCGATATTTTTCGAGTCTTTTCGATTGGGTTATATACCCTTAGCCTATTGTAATGTATTCCTTGTGGTCTTGATCAGATTTGACGCGCGAGGAGGTCAATTCGAGAGGAAAAAGCATAGCGAGCTAGACTTTGGACCGGCTTGAGGTGAGTAATAGGTGTAAATGATGAACTGAGGGTTCGAGACCTGGAATTTCACATCGTACTGCTATATTGAGGCGAGGCCCGTGCTCTATGACGAGTACGGGGCTGTTGGTTATTGGAGATTGTGACTTGGTCTGTCCCGGTGATGTTTTACTGTGTTTTTCTACTGGAACTTGTTAGAAATCATCGTTAGTTGGATTTGACTGTTGTATTTGGGCTTCGTGCCGGTTATTTGGATCCTTCAGGGATTGATTTCACTGATTTGCATACTTTGCACATTGTTTAACCTCATTCCAAGGTTTTAAGTACTATTTTTGCAAACCCAGCCCCTTTTTCTAAACTTGAAAATTCAAATGATATTTTAAATGATATTTTGGGTTGTGGATTACTGATTTAAAAGTGCCCAAGGGGCTTATTGTGATTTCTGGATTTTATGGATGGCTCGGGCTGCACGCCGCAGCAGTACTATGTGATATTGAGGCCGAGGGCCTGGTTGGTGCCACGAGATGGCTTATTTGCGCTTGGGCTGTAGGAGCCCCTCCGGAGTCTGTACATACCCCCAGTGAGCGTCGTCGACGTTAAATATATGGTTGGCTCGGACTGCACGCCGTAGTGGGTACCTGAGTGTACCGGTATTTGCATTGCATTGCATTATGGTATTATTCCTTACCTATTACCTGTCATGGCTCTTTCTGTACTATTACTTTATTGACTTGTTGATTTTACTGTTAAGGTATGGTACTGCCTGGTATAGTGGCCTTTGGTTTTTCAGTGATTTCTTATCTTCAGTTGTTATTTATGCTTATTACTCACTGAGTCGGAGTACTCACTTTACTCCCTGCACCTTGTGTGCAGATCTAGGTGCATCACAGGCTGAGTGAGGATTATCTAGCAGCACAGCAGCATCTAGGAGCATTGAGGTAGCTGCATGGCGTTCGCAGCCTTCGTCTCCCCCTCCTATCTTTATTCTCTTTTATTCCGCATTTAATCCTAGACATACTGTATTAGGTGGAAACTCTGTATTAGAGGCTCATGTTCGTGGCACCGGGTCCTAGTTTGGGATTTATGTTTTCAGTATTTTGTTAAACTTCCGCGTATTGTTCTGTATTTCCAAACTTTTGATAAAAATGGCTTAGTTATTAATATCTGTGCTTTGAAATTATGAACCATCCAAATGTGGAAAATATTGTCGGAAAGGTCGGGCTTGCCTAACAATGTGTTGGGCGCCATCACGACCGGGGATTTGGGTCGTGACAAGGAGTGTCATCATATTCTTCGCACTATGGGCATAGTGGAGTCCAGCGGGGTTTCTTTCACTGCTTTTCAGCTTCGGGGAGCTGCCTATGATTGGTAGCGCACTTATGAGATAGACAGTCCAGTCGAGGCTGCTTCACTGACTTGGACCCAGTTCTCGGATATGTTCATGAGAGAGTTTGTCCCCCAGAGTCTCAGGGATGCATGGCGCGCAGAGTTTGAGCATTTACGCCAGGGTGCTATGACCGTCTCGGAGTATGCTATCCGTTATACCAGGTTGGCCAGGCATGCACCGGCTTTGGTTGCTATAGTTCGGGAGAGAGTTCGTAGGTTTATTAAAGGCCTTATCCCACCCATCAGATCTAGCATGGCTCGAGAGTTGGAGACGAACGTTCCTTATCAGCAAGTAGTGAGCATTGCTAGGAGGATTGAGGGTATGCTCGCCAGGGAGCGAGGGGAGAGGGAGGCCAAGAGGTCTCGAGAGTCGGGTCAGTACTCTGGTGCCCGTACCCCATCAGCAGGTCGTTACGGTAGGGGTTCGCCCTGTTCATTCAGCTCTTCCAGCATCCGGCAGTACTCCAGCTCCACCTGCACCTCAGGAGCCTTACTATGCACCTCCAGTTTCTAGCGCGCCTCCTGCGCGGGGTGTTTCCAGAGGTCAGTCCAGCAGGCCTAGTCCCAGCCAAACACAGCCACCGCGTCCTCCCAGAGCTTGTTTCGAGTGCGGTGATACACGCCACATGGTTAGGGACTGCCCCAGACTTGGTAGGGGTGCATCTTCACAGACTGCTCAGCCGCAGCGCGCTCCTCAGAGTTCTCAGGCCATGATCACAGCTCCAGCAGCTACCCCACCTGCCCACCCGGCTAGGGGCGGAGGTCGGGGAGATAGAGGTCGCCCTCGAGAGAGGGGCCGGGCCAGATATTATGCTATTCCTGCTCGTACTGAGGCTGTTGCCTCCGACTCCGTCATTACATGTATTATTCTGGTTTGTCACAGAGAGGCATCGGTTCTATTCGATCCGGGCTCTACTTACTCTTAAGTGTCTTCTTACTTTGCTCCTCATTTGGGTGTGCCTCGGGATTCATTGAGTGCCCCCGTTTATGTTTCTACTCCTGTGGGAGATTCTCTTGTTGTGGACCGCGTTTATCGGTCATGTTTGGTTACTATTCGTGGTTTTGAGACCAGAGCAGACTTATTATTATTCGGTATGGTGGATTTTGACATTATTTTGGGCATGGACTGGTTGTCGCCCCATTTTGCTATTCTTGACTGTCACGCCAAGACCGTGACGCTAGCTATGCCAGGTATTCCGCGTGTTGAGTGGAGTGGTACTGTAGACCACACTCCCAATAGAGTTATCTCTTTTCTTAAAGCTCAACGCATGGTGGAGAAGGGGTGTGCCGCGTATTTGGCTTATGTGAGAGATGTTAGTGTTGATACCCCTTCTGTTGATTCTGTTCCAGTGGTACGGGATTATCCCGATGTATTTCCAGCTGATCTTCCAGGCATGCCGCCTGATAGAGACATTCATTTCGGCATTGATCTGTTGCCGGGCACTCAGCCCATTTCCATTCCTCTGTATCGTATGGCTCCTCCTGAGTTGAAGGAGTTGAAGGATCAGTTACAGGAATTGCTTGGTAAGGGTTTTATTCGACCTAGTGTTTCACCGTGGGTGCT
>NW_017676042.1:5639-53299 GCF_001879085.1 Nicotiana attenuata | reverse complement strand
CGAAGGGTTTTCACCATCAAGCCTCTCTCATTTCATTCTTTCTCTCAACTTACAGTCGCCTCAAGGTGCCCGTGAAGGTTTTCACCAATAAGACTCTCATTTTTCATTTCTTTCAGCTTTCATCGCCTTACGGTGCCTGTGGGGATTTTCATCAATAAGACTCTTCCATTCTTCATTTCCTTTGTTTGGACCGGAGTGTTGCCCTTGATATGATTCACCTCTACCTGCTCGCCTTGGTATCTCTCAAAGACTGATCGGAAGGTCTTTCTTTGGACCGTAATGTGGGTTTTTGGATGGGGTTAGAAAGAAGGGGTATCAAAGGCTCAAAACAATTCAACATGGGTTCAAAATTACAACTTTCGGAATCAGATTTCTCACAACAACCACAACTTCTGCCCCAGTTTCTTTTTTGGGGACTTTTGGATTTTATTTTGGTGTGACTGAACCTCAGAGAGAGGCTGCCTACGTATCCTTTCGGAATCAAGTCAAACGTAGTTCATGTTATAGAAATTACTTTGTTGTTGTGATTTTTCGTTCCTTTTTCTTCCTCTTTCTCTTCTTTTCTTTCTTCATTTTCTCTTATTGTTGTTTTATTGTTTTTTCTTTTTTTTTTCTTTTTCTTTTCTTCTTTTTTCTTTTCTTTTATTCTTCTTTTTCTCTCTCTTTTCATTCTTTTCTTTTCTCTTGTTTTTCCTTTACTTATCTTTCACGCTTGCGTTTCTGATCTTTGCTGTTGATTCCGAAAGAGGGGTATGAACGAAACTAAGTAAGGCTCAAAAGGGGTAATGAAGGGTAAGGTGTTTAGATAGCAGAACAAAATGCCTTCGTTATTCCAATCTTCAAAACATGCCAAATGCAAACCACACAATTTAAACAAACCACTGAAAACATTAGTAACATCTTTTGATTGTACCAGATTTGATAACCATATCCGCACATTCGCCTTTTCATTTGTTGAATACAAAGCACCATTGGATAACACTCTCACTTTCCTTACCACGAACGGCCCCTATCAATTTGGCAAGCTTGCCTTTAGGGTTTCTTTATGTTTTATCTGCTCCAGTTTCACACGGTTCGGGCTTCAAATACTCTCAAAATGTCCAAATCTGTTCTTATTTCCCTCAAGTGTCCCTATATCTTTAACATTGTTTCATTGCTTCATGGCCAAACTAACTTTTAAAACCAGGCTGAGAATTATGCGTGCATGTCATGTCACTAGAACCAACATGAAAAGAATTGTAAAGAGGAGAAAAGAACTAAACAAAATGACTAGAAATGGCAGAAAACAGAGAATTGCATTAGACAGGCGGTGAAAGGGTTTAAACAACAAAACAAGCTACATAAACTGGGGTACAATCCTAAAACAAACCTAGATAACACTGAATGAGATATTACGACTAAAGGAACTGGACATAATGAAAGGATAGAAGGGTTTGAGTCACAAGACAATGTCCGGATTACAACCCTGAAATAACCCGGACAACAGAAATGACAACAACCTAAGCCACCAAAGCTCCTCTCCGGCTGACCAAGAAATGGAGCGTCTTTCCAATTACCAAGCACGGTATCTTAGCCACTGAATTCTGTATCAACAATACTAGGAACTTCACAAGTCTTCATCACATCGTTCTTAACAAGTTGCTTTTGGGCTCCTTTTGCTGGCTCGTTCTTAAGATCAACCTCTGGTAGCGCTGAAAGCTTAGCGGCATGTGGGCCTCCGAAGCTCCCAGAAGAATTCTCACATTCCTTTTCAAAATAAGTCATACCCACCCTGCGCGTCTCATTATGCACAAGCGACGAACTTTGGATGGTGTCTGCTGCATCTAGATTTTGCATGACAATGTCGCCTGCATCGATAAGCTGCCTTTTTCAGATTCCAACACTTTTCTATGTCATGCCCCGGGGCGGCTGAGCAATATGCGCACCTTTGAGAAAAATCAAACTTCTTTGACTGAGGGTTAGGCATTTTTATCTGAATCGGCTTCAACATGTCCAATTGCCTCAACCTTTGGAACAGACTGGCATATGATTCTCCAATAGGGGTGAGAGCCTTTTCTCTTTTCAGCAGCCTCTCGTTCTTAAATGCCTGATTGGGCCGGAAGCCTGATCCAGGGGGTTTTCGGTACGCTCGTGGGGGTAGATAGACATTTTACCGGGCAGCTGTGATAAGCGGGTAAGTATGGAGAGGGTGGAGGATCGCCTGGCGTTGTGTCCGGAGTTTGGGTAAGGACAGCGTCTAGGAAGCTGGGTGGTGGCGGGGGTGGTGCCTTCCCAGTCATCCATGCCCGATACATGTCTTCCACGTGTTGTCTCAACATCTTTACCTCTTCTACCAACCCATTGTCCTGTTCAACCAGTTGCTTTCGGGCACCGGTATCAACCTACTCAGTTCTGTTGTTCTCTGCCATTGCCTTTTGCCTTTGTGTTAAAGGGAAGAGTTACTTTAAAAACCACAAACCAACCACCTGTCTGAAATGATATGACAAAATGAAACCATCACGTTAGCGTTAGGGCATTTATCATATTGGTACCCACACATTTGGGGAATGAATGCACCTAAGCAGTTAACAGTTCCTATTATGCTTTTGATCGGTCACTTGCATCATCCCGACCTTTCTTTTATTCCCCTATGCAACTTTTCTCTCTCTTTTTCCTTCTTTTCTCCTTTTCACTCTTGCCTTGGTTTTTCTTGTTCCTATTCTCTCCTTTCCTCAAATTTCTTTCATTCTCTCGCTTTTCTTTCATTGTTTTTCCGCTCTTTTCTTTCCCTTTCTCTCTTGCTCTCTTTTCATTCTCTCTCTTCTTCTTCTTCTTCTTTTTTTTTTTCTTTTTCTTTTGATTACGGTCGAATCCTATGGAGATTGCCTATGTATCATGACCCCCGCATGAATCAGACCAAGCGTAGTTCTTGCAGATAAAAGGTAATAAAATATTTTTTGGAATTTTCAATTATCCATAACAAAACAACTTTTGATTACAAAAAATTCAAAAACCAACAGACCTAAACAAGAACTAACAAACTCCGATGAAAGACGAACTACAGACTCGAAGAACAACTAACCCACATAAAAAGAAAATACAGACTCCGAGACAAACTGACAGACTCCAAAGGGATCTTGTTCCTAACTGTTATTGGCACATTTGGGCTCGTGCTCATTCTGCACATTTATTAAGGTGATTAAGCAAAAAAAAAAATCAAGACTCATTTGACTCAAAACCAAAGTTGACACTTTTCTTTTTTCCAAATTAAGAACAAAGACCCGATTTTGCGCATACGGCCTTTCAGCACCTCGGGGACGAAGATTTTAAGGCTGTGTTGGCTGACCGGCCAAAACCTCGAAAAATGACCAAAGGTGGATGTTCTCGCAAAAGCAGCCTTCCGGCGCCCTTTTAGGGACATTCGGCTATTTTTGGCAAGAATGGCATCACCTTAATTATTTACAATAAAAACAAAATTTTGTTCATTTTGGGTTATTTTTGCAAAAAAGAAGTTGGACCCGATGAGGGTTGCCTACGTATCCCACACCCTATGGGAATCAAACTGGCGTAGTTCGGTCAAACAAAACAAACTATTTTTGAAAACAAACCTCTCTTTTTTTTTCTTTTTCATTGGTAGATAAAACAAACAATTTTTGAAAACAAGACTCTTTTTTCTTTTTCATTTCATTGATAAATAAACAAACTACTTTTGAAAAACAAGACTCTTTTTTTCTTTTTTCTTTTCATTGATAAATAAACGAACTATTTTGAAAAACAAAACTTTCTTTTCTTTTTTCTTTTTCTTTTCATTGATAAGTAAACAAACTATTTTTGAAAAATAACTCTTTTTTTTTCTTTTTTTTTTTTAAAAAATTCGGCAGAGTTTCGACACTATTTGGTTTTGTTTTGTTTTTCCAACACAGGCAATTAACTCTCTTGAACTCTATCCAACTATTCTTCTCAACTTTTCCCCAGATTTCAAAAGTCGGTCAGCATGCAAGTCCGAAGCAAATAAATTCACAAGTAGTAGGATGCATCAGGATGGTCTGTTTTCATTTCGGGTCACCTGTCCTAGACGGACCCAACCCCTGTATTGAGTCCCCTAAGTCAATTGCACGTGATGCAAACAAACGTTCCTACTAGGGATCCGACATGAGGCTGAGTTATTCTAGGTTCAAAACCTGGGTATTTGTTCTAGACTGTGTACCCAAGCGGACAACTCGAGTCGAGGAGGGGACTACGTACCGGGGACCCGAAAGATCATCCGGCTTAGTAACTTGTCCGAGCCTCTTTCTTATTTCAAGGTATGACACTAACAGAATAGGGAGTCTCGACCAGCGAGCACATCCCGAAGATAAGAAGAGAGGGGTTTCGTAACAGTTTTATATATACCATTCAAATAATATCAAAGTGGTAAAAAGCAACATTTTGCACATTAATCCCAAACATGTAATAAAATCAGATATTAAATAAAGCCAAATACAACAATTATTACAAGCTCGAATTCTCGAACCCTGAACCGAAATTCTGGGTTCTTGTCCCCAGAAGGGTCGCCAGAGCTGTCACACCTCCTTTTTACTACTACACCCCTGGAAGAGATGTAATAAAGGGAGTTATTTCCAACTTGAAGTGACAATCGAAATGGGATTATTATTAAAGATTCAGAGTCGCCACTTGGGAGATTTATGGTGTCCCAAGTCACCGGTTTAGAATCCCGAATCGAGGAAAAGAATGACTCTGTTTAACAGTCCGCGAACCAGAAATCCGAGTAAGGAATTCTGTTAACCCGGGAGAAGGTGTTAGGCATTCCCAGGTTCCGTGGTTCTAGCACGATCGCTCAACTGTCATATCTGGCTTAATTATCTGATTTTATACAATTATGAACCTATGTGCAAATTTTAACTTTTTAACCGCTTTTATTCATATTTTTAAAGAAGATTGCAACGTCGTTAAAACACGTCTCGAACCACGTCACATAAATGCACCCGTGATTTTTGACATATTTTAACTTCGTTGGGATTTGGATTTGGGTCACATAAATGTGCACCCGAATTTAGGAAAGTAATATTATTAAACACGCGGCTAAAGCAACTACGCGTTTGCACTTTGCGAGGGCCATGGAATTTGCTAGATGGCACGCCTCGGAATCTAAGGATCAATTCAACATTAATTAAATAAGGACCACGCATTTGTCATTTTTTGGCATGGCGCACCCCAGTTCTAATGTAAAGGGCATGGCTAATTAACAAGAAACGGATGGGAGTTCCTACCTATGTTATGCTAACTCACGCTAATAATTTAATAAACATCGAACTAGCAACAACCTACTCCTATTAGATTATGAAATGGATGAGCTGATCGAAACTACATTTGGGATGCCCATTACAACTGGCTTGACATGCAAAATAACTGGGCTCCAAGTGAAGCCCAGCTTGGCAGCCTGACTGCGGAGGAGAATATATTTGTATCTGGGCCAACAATGATAAACCAACATATGATTCAACAGGTATATTTGATACCAATTATTACTCAAGAAAGCTGGAATTGGACAAACACTAATCACCCTTAAACTCAATATAAAACACATTTTAAAATGGGTGCATGTATTCTACGGCGAAGCATAATTTTCAGCCACACAAATTAACCATCACCCAAGGTCAAAATTTAACAATTGCAAATTCATAGGCATGTGATTCGCATTGGCCTGTTTAACAGGACTTGACTGATTCTACTCTTTCAAACAAAAACAAAGACTACGTATGATGAACTAATTTGAATCTGAAGATTTCCAAAATTAAAATAGGTCTTAGACTCATCAGAGATTCTCTTCAAAACACAAGAGTAGAATATGAAAATAACTGCTGAACTGTATAGTAAATGCATATATCTGCTACAACAAATTCCTAGTCATATGGGAGCAAACTTGGATACAAACAGTGGGACTAGAGCCTATACCAATTTGTTAGAACAAATGGTCCGAATTGATACACATTCAAAGCAGTGCCATGATAAATCATATTCCGGAATCGATCAGTTTTAACCAATTAGACCAAGAAAGTTCACGGTCCCTGGTTAGTACCTCATATAATGTCTAAAACAGCTTTGTATTCTACCAAATTCAGACCAATCCTTAGGACAAAATGTTCACAAAAGACAAACTAAAACCAGATAATAGCATGACAAAATTAATCACAAACTAAGATTGGTATTTCATTAGACTTCAATTGATCACAGATCTTTATTCAAGTCCTAATCCGGCTTCATTTCTGCCATAGTTCAAGAGGATACCTGGAATTCGAAAGTGAAACAGAAGAAATGAGGGTCAGCAGCAGAATCAGTAGCAGGAACAGGAACCAGCAACACAATCAGCCCAGATATGATTGAGAAAAAACCAGCATAAAACCCAAATTGACCCAGCAATCGAAATTTGGACCAGAGATGAACAAAACCCTTAGACACCAACTGATTCAAACCATTTTAAGCTTCAATTGCTCAGAATTCAACACAGAAAAGATATCACAGGAGTTTCTCAAAGTTTTCTTTCAATAAAACAGTAGAAAATTTTATCTCTTTAGTCGCCTAAGCCTTCAGGGATTTTTTTTGCTCTCTAATCCTTCTAAAAATAGTAAACTTATGCAGCTTTTTTTTTTTGGATTTTTCAGCTCCTATCTCTCTCAGATTTTTCAGAATGTTCAAGGCTGCATTTCAAGGCAAGAAAGCATGCCTTTATAGGCAAGGAAATAGGGCAGCCTTAGGTTTCATTTTTACACCCTACCCCATTTTAACTTTTTTTTTTTTTTTTTGCTTAGCTATCCCTAGGTTTCTGACTTTCTACCCAAGTTACCCATCAAAAGACCTGAAATATCCTAGAACCCCTCCCTAGAAGCTTCCATTTCTGTTATGAAAGATTCCCTCCTACTTAAACTACCTAAATTACCCCCAGCCCAATCAGTTATTACAGGCTTTAACTATCCCTTTGAGACCCCTATAGTTTTCAGGCTAGCAATTGACTCCCCTAAGGTCCTCTAAAATGTCACAAACAAACCTAATCAAATACTAAGAGTTTCAGACGGATCAAGATGGAATTCTTCAACAAAAATGCAAAAGAAGCTTCTGACAATTAAGACAAGCAATATGAATAACAAACAGCAATCTCAATATCACTTATGCAGATGGAGACTCGATTACAAGCTTGTCGTGATTGAAACTAACTACCCGCCCTGATACAACCAAACAAAGAACAAAATCTATACAATTGACTTAACAGGACGAACATGACTTAATTCGAAACTAAAAATTAACATGAAACTGAATTAAAAAAGAGAGATGGGGAGGAGGATGAATTGATTAACACGGCGAAGGAATTCTTACTCAACTGAACCGCCTCACACCCCAGACTTGAAATTCCAACTTCATCCCCATTTACTTAGGGAGGGACAGATGAACAGCACTAGTTGATGAAGAAAACCAAGCGCAGATCGAGACAGAAACCCTACGACATCCATTCAGGGTTTGGACCTTGGGACTCCAGATTTGAAATCCGAACGGTTTTGGAGGCCTTTGAGGGGATTTGAATGTGGATTTTGGATGGGGGAAACAGATTGACCACAGGGTGTAAGTGTGGAGTGATTTGGTGGTTGCGTCGCCACCGGAGGAACTGTGGCGGCGCTAGGGTTTGCAGATTCTGAGTGAGATTCGAGAGATTTGGGCGTGATTCGAGGGAAAAGGGGCGTGGAATCGGAATGAGGATAAAGAGAGGGAGTTAGAGTGTAGATTTGGTGGCCATTGGGGTAGTTTGGGTTATCGCCGCCGGCAGGCTTGTCGGAGCATACTAGGGCGGCTGAGCCTCTCTAGAGTTTTTTTTTTGGGGGGGGGGGGGGGCTGAGAGACGGGGACCAAGGGGGTGGGGGGTGGCCTTCGGGACACTCTTATACTAATTGATCCCGGCTTCCAAGCCGTTGGATCAAATTAACCTCGACGGTCAAGATTCATTCCAAGACAAACGGTGCCGTTTCATTTGGGAGAGGGTGGACCAGGTTGGGGGAAACTTGGGCTGTGGGTTTGGCCGGGTCTAGGGGGGGAAATTAGTTTGGGCTGGTTACAGGGTCTTGGGCCCAAACGGCCCCAAAGTTCCTGAATTATCTTCTCTTTTTCAATTATCTTTCTTTCCTCAAATCAAACTCTTTGTTGTCTTTCTTTTCTTTTTCTTCTTTTCTTTTATTTCAAAATTAAACTAAACCCTAAATTAATTCTAAAAACTAAATTAAACTACCAAATCACACTAATTAACTCTAACAATTATCACAAGCTAATCAAATATCAAATTAAGTGAAAACTAGCAAAATTCAAAGCTACAAATTGAACAATGCCAAGATAAACTATTTTTTGTATTTTTGTATTTTTTGTAAGACTCCTAATTACTAATTAATTCCAAAATATATAAAATTAACCCCTAAATGCAAAGTGCAACATATTTTTGTATTTTTCACTAGTTAAAATACTCGAACAAAAATGCAAACAATTAACAGAAAATGTCACAAAAATCCACGAAATTGCAAACATTGAAAGAAATCATTTTGTTTTGAAACTATGGGAGTAATTCATGTAGGGCAAAAATCACGTGCTCACACTGGTCACACGAACGCAACATTTACCATTGTGCCAAAGTCTCGCTTCACAGTGCGTATATATTACCGGAAAAAAGGTTATTACATACAAGATGAAACGCCTTTTATTTTATAAGAAACAGTCATAGTTAAACAGCCGCCAGTCATAAGCACACTAAACTGGAAAAGTAATGCAGTAGATCCAAGCATATTGATATTTACAAAGATTAAGGGCATGATGCATTTATTCTTGCCATCAACATCTAATAACCTCCTTGTATGTAGGCATTTAAATGGTTCAGCTCATCCCAATGCTCGCTTACAACAGCACGGACAACATACGACCTATTATACCAGTCTGATCACAACTGGAATGTGTCTGATGCCTTTATCTGGCAAGTGATATGTTGTGTCAGTAAAATAGAAAGAATTGAAACAAAGCTGAACTCAAATGATTCTAGAGACGGCTAATTTTATGACAAAACGTAGAAGAAATTAGTTATATTTTACTCCCATCGTATAGTGTCCACAAGATTCAATATGTTCGTAGAGAGCAAAATATCTTAAACAACAACTATGACAAAGCTACACACGCAGACATGATCATAGAACCATTCAAAATTCAAAACTCCAAAAGACAGTCAAGAAGAAGCTGATATATTTGAGAAATGGGTTGATACCTCTTTCTCCAATAATTCCAGCGATTAATTTAGTTTTCCCAAGGTTTCACAACCACCAAGGCTCCAACATTTTGATGTGTCATCTGCATCGAAGCAACCAATCTGTTATCTAAAAACTCCCTTCAGAAGCAATATTACATAAGCGTGCATATAAATACATAAATGTAAATTTACTATAGGCGTAACATCAATTGTGAGGTGCAAAGTCATTTTAGACAAAGCATGAAGATATTAGCAGACTGCATAGCATCATACACAGTACCATATGCAGCGCACCAGAGCCAAGAACCATCAGCTAACAGATTTCTAAGTTAGTTGACAGTGATGATACAGATTACAATCCTTTCGAATCCCAACGACAATTAGTCAAAGGACCTATGAACTTTCTGTTTTGATGAAAAGGTAAGAATATTACTAATAGCTACTAAGTAGGTACCAAAAAAGGAGTATAACAGAGAGATGATTATACTTCTATAAATTGGAGTACCAAAAAACCTAACTATGAGTCAATGTCAGATACAAGAATCTTCCTACACCATAGGTGCAGGTTTTTTAAGCATCTAAGTTTAACCTGCTCTATGTTGTTTCTCTTGTCATTAAAATATCTATCATTCCTCCCCACCCAAATAGACAAGAAAATGCAGAAATGAATAGCAGTCGAGTAGTGCCTGTTGTTCCTTGATGAAGACTGCTCGTAAGCTTAATGCATCCTGGCATGACCCGTTGGATACTAAAAATGGCAGGAAACATTCGATCTGTCTAGTGAAGGTGCAGTGAAGCAGTAGATGATTTACTGATTCATTGGCATGTTTCACACAGAAAGCATCTGCTGGACAAATCTAAACCTCTTTTTTGCAAGTTGTCGTGAGTTAAACAAGCTCCGTGGGTAGCGATCCAAGTGAAACAGCAACCTGATCATTGAGAGAGATAGCCTCCAATTTCAGAAGCAATTCATTAAAATCTTCAAATTCTTTGGCAATTTAAGGTTCTACGGAAGCGTCAATTCCCAATAAGCATCCCATATTCTTTGATCATATATAAACTTCAAAATTTGAATATGATGTTGACCGTATATCTAGAGTATATCCTATCAGGTTAGAACAAGTTTCTCATATTAAGAGTGTAATAACATTTGATCTACAATAAAGAAGACTAGGAAACAATCAAAGTAATAAAACTGATGTACCTCCTCAATAGGCCTGCTTGGAAAGCTCAAGCAATGTTCTAATTGCCTTTTTTTCTTTTTCAGATTATCTGATTGCATTGGATGCAATTTCTTTTGAGAGGAAAAAGGAAATTGATCATAGTGATAGTGTGGCAGAATAAACCAAGGGAAAGAAATATTCACTTCTTATTTTTCAAGTGAAGCTCTGGTATCATGTCAAGAACAGAAGGATTCTCCCTTATAACATTTACCAAAAACTCAGTTGTAGTTGCATCAAATGAGAATTTCCTTCCAGCCATTTCCTTCATAAAAGTTGCCATTTCGCTAATTCTGTTGCACCTGAGAAATCCTTGCGCAATAACATTGTAAGTGATACTGTTTGGCAAACAACCATCGTCCTCCATTTTTCTTAGCATATCTTTAGCTTCATCTAACAACCCTTCAAGACAAAGTCCATTTATCATTGTAGTGTATGTTCTCGCATTCGGAAGCAATCCAATAAAAGAAAGCTTCTCAAAAATAGCATGAGCTTTGTCAAGTTTTCTATTTTTGCACAATCCATTAATGACAACATTGTAAAATTCAATATTAGACTTTACTCTCTTTCTTTCCAACTCATTAAAGAGTGACATAGCTTCATCAACAAGTCCATACTTAAAATAACCATTGAGCAAAGTGCCATGAGTGCACAAATCAGGTACAAGCCCCACAGATAGCATCTCATCAAAGAACTTTTTTGCAGAGCCAATCCGTCCAACTTCAAACAGACCTTGCAAGATAGTATTGTACGTAACAATGTCAAGCTTTGATCCCTTTTGAGAAATTTCATGAAAAAATTGCATAGCCTCGGCCAACTTCTTTTTCTTACAGTATCCATTTATTAGTATTCTATAGCTAACAATGTTAGGCTCAATGCACTTATCTATCATTATATCAAAAATTCTCCTCGCTCTATTCATTTGACCACACAGACAACATCCACCCATTATCACATTGTAGGTGACTATATCAGGCTCTACACCTTTTTCGATCATGTGTCTCATTACTTTCTCAGCATCTTCGACTTTCCCTTCTTTGCATAGTCCATCAATCACTATGTTGAAGGTGTGCACATCTGGATAAATATTATGATCTACCATCTCGGAGAACAAAATCCTAACCTTTTCCCACTGACCAAACTTACACAAACCATCAATTAATGAATTATATGTGATTATGTTTGGAGGAATGCCTTTCTTCTTCAGTTCGTTCAAAAGGTTGATAGCAGTATCTAAGTTTCTATCTTTGCAAAGAGCATCTATAACAATGTTGTAGATGCATATGTCAGGCTTAGTGTTCCCTTGTTCCATTACCCGGAGCAAACTTAAATTTTTCTCAGTATGGCCCCTTTTGCTGAGCCCATTCATGACGGTTGCATACATGACTTCGTTAGGCTCACAAATACTCTCTCTCACCAACTTCTTGAACAAGTCAACTGCATATTTGACCTTATTTTCAGCAAAGAATCCCCTGATTAGGGTGGTAAAGGTGACATTATTGAATGGGATGCCATTCTTCAAGTAAATGGCTAACACCGAAAATGCACAATCAACACGATGCATCAGACAATAATTATTAATCACGATACTCAAGATGAATTCATTAAATGGGATACCCAATTTCTGCATTTGTACAAAAAGAGAAACGACAGCAGAGTAATGCTTCATATTTAGCATAGTCTTAAATAACTTAGAGAAATTGACAACAGAAGGAAGAGGCTTCGTTCTGACCATTTGATTAAAGAGAGTCATAGCATCATCTAAACACTTGACGTTCTCAAATTTGCTACTTACCCTAAGTTTAGCCTTTGCCGAAATGGATGCATTGCTATGAGATGAAGAATAAGCTCTGACTGTAAATGCCGAACCAGAATTGGAAGTATCAAAGGAAGAGATAAAAGGAATACCATTGGGACAAATTCTCCTCATCTTCTTCACTGAATTGCTGGAAAGTCTTCAGCGGGATGTGAAAATGGTGTGCCCTAATTTTTGTATGGTAAGTTGTTTTGGACATGATTCCGCTTATGTTTAACATGTTCAAACTTTTTTTTTTTTTAATTATATATTTTGCTTTAAATAAAATATGAAAGCTAATGTGTTTTCTTAAATTATTAACTTATGTTCTTTCAAATTTGTGAAAATAGCACGGACTAGCCAACTTTCGGACTGGTAATTAAAAAATAGCTAGCGTTTGCAATGTCATTGAAAAATAGCCACTATTTTGCTGCAACACGAAAAGTTCCAGCACAATATACAGGAGATTGGTGCACATGTGTATGAACTTCCACCATAATATGCTGGAACTCCAACACACGGAAAGTTCCAGCATAATATACTAGAGATTGAAGCACCTATGTATGAACTTCCAGCATATTATGTTGGACCAGTAGATTATGCTGGAAGTCCAGTATATTATACTTGAACTCAGTATATTATGGTGGAATATTTTCCGAATTTTGAAAAGTATTTTCGTTCAGATTTATTTTTACATAAAAAGTGGATAAATTTCGATTACTTTTGAAACTGTGGCTATTTTTCAATTATCACTTGTAAATCTCGCTATTTTTGAATTTAACATAATTTTTAGTATCCAAATTTAGTTTTGTGCATTTAAGTTTGGGTTAAAAATTGAGTAGCGGGTTACACTATTTTGACATGTTTTGGCCAAATAATTTGATGGGTCATTTTGAAATTAATTTGTTGGTCAAGTCAACAAACGCACCAAAGTTTAATTCTTTTTCATATTGTTTCACTCATCCATAACATAATCACGGAGTTCTAACTTCTATAAGTTGAAACTTCAGGATATTATCCTTGAGTTTAAGAAGGTATCATGAGTTAAACAATCTCGGAAAGATTAAGTTGCGGGGGGTACCCATTGAAGATAGATTTGCTTGTGTTATGTCCGGGAAATGAAACTTCTTCCGAGTTCCAGGGAATAAATATTAGATTGAAGCTCAGTCTTTTAATTCCTGTTTCAAAAATAGATAATTTTGTATCCAACTGTATAAAGGCGGGCGCAGATCTATGAATAGGGGACGTTGTACTAGCTATGGCGGAATTACTGATAGAAAACCCTAGAAGGGTCGAGAGAAGAGAAAGAAAGACGAGATGATATGTGGAAGAAATAAACCATCTGATTTTTATTATTTCACTAGAGGAGTATTTATATTTACAATAAAAATGGAAAAATACAACTAATACAGAATACAAGTAATTAGTAAAAGAGAAAGAAAGTGGGTTTGGTCACACTGTTGGGCCAGCTGTGCGTGTGACTGAGTTTTTATCCTGGGCTCCACCACCCCCCTCCCCCCAAGCTTGAGGGTGAAGAAACACCAAGCTTGCAAAGAATACCATAATGCAACTGACTGGGCAAGGCCTTAGTCATAATATCATCCAGTTGGCCTGCAGTGGAAACAAAACGTAAGCTAATAAGACCAGCAGTGATGTATTCACGCGCATAATGGCAATCAATCTCGATGTGTTTGATGCGCCTCATGGAAAACAGGGTTCTTGTCTATGTGGAGTGCGGCCTGACTGTCACCATAAACAGGAACAGGGCTGGAGATAGCCAAACCAAGATCACCTAGTAGCCTGACCAATCAAGCAACCTCTGCAGCCAATTTTCTCAAGGCCATATACTCAGCCTCAACTGAAGACAAGGAGATGGTAGGTTGTTTCTTACTTTTCCAAGACTCAGGACTGCCACCAAAAGTGATATAACACCCACTCACAGACTTGCGAGAGATTGCATAAGAGCCCCTATCAGAATCAGAAAACCCCACAAGAGACATATCATCATAACTAGAGAGCAAAATACCCTGAGCAGGGTCATGTAAGAGATGTCTGAGAACATGAATAACAACCATCATATGAGGGGCCTGGGGCTTCTGAAGAAACTGGCTGAGATGTTGGACAGAAAAAGAGATGTCAGAATCTACAACATAAGCAGTGAACAAACCTGCAAAATAAGCAAATCCAGAGTCCTCAACAGGGAAATTATCGGAACCAACACCAAGAAATAGTTGGACTTGTTGGAATAAAGTCATCAGGTGGTGGTATTGTTCCTTGGTGAAACCTGAGCAGAATTCTCAGTAGATGGTTGTGGACTGATTGGTTGGAATGTCATACTGGACACAAGAGGCTGATTTCTTGCCTTTGGTAAACTTGAAATCTGCAGGAAAACCATGCAGTCTGTAGCATTTCTCCACTGTGTGTCCAAGTTTCTTGCAATATTTGCAAGAAACAAGAGAGTTACTCTTCCTGGAATCAGAATTAATCCTTGGGATAAAGTTATTATTTGGAGCAGTTGAAGATGTAGAGAAAGAGGCAGACTCATTTGAGAAGTTTAGAATTGGGGTGTGAGTTTCTCTTTGGCTCTCATCTTGTTGTAAAAGAGAGTAAGCTTTGCTTATTGGTGGTAAGGGATTCATGATCATGATAGCACTCCTCATAGATGAGTAAGAGTCATTCAGCCCATCTAGAAATTGAAAAAGTTGTTGCTTTTCTATAAATTTGGGAGGGCTCCACAAGAACATATGGGACCTACATATGAGGAATTTAATTCATCCCAAAGACTCCTAAGTTTGGTTAAGTATGTGGCAATGTCAGATGACCCTTGGACATTTGAACTAATTTCTCTCTGAATTTGAAGGTATTTAGACCTATTTGATTGCCCAAATATTTCATTGATATTAGTCCAAACCTCCTTTGCAGTCCTAAAGCACATAACACTAGAAGCTATGTCTCTAGAAACAGAGTTGGTGATCCAAGACTTGACCATATCAGTACACAGTAAGAATAATAGGGATAGTTGATAGGAGGTTGAGAAATTCTGCCATCTAATACGACTAGTTTGTTTTTAGCAGAAAGAGAAGTAAGCATGATAATTCTCCATAGTACAACCCATGTCCATTGAATGAGACATGTAGTAGTTGGCTACCTGGATTGTCTGACGGGTGCACGTAGAAAGGGTGAGAAGGATCTAGTGTGAAGGGTGTGAAACCCTCAGGAGTGGAAACCAGAGGAGAGGTAAGGTTATCCACGTGACTACCCATATTATCACCCAACTAAAATCAACTAAGAGGAAACTACAGTATGTAATAAGCAATCAGGATTAAACTTGATACATGCAAAATGTTACAGACATGAATTCTCACACGATATAACCCTAAATCATATCAATATATAGACCTTAAAGGTATAGATTAGAGTGATAATACCGGTCTTCTTCTCAAAAACTCGAAGAAGTAAGGTCTCGTATACACACCCTAGCTTGAATTTACCCCCAAATCTGTCAAATCCATCACAAAACTAGAAATTTCTGGTGATGTAGACGATGTAGAGAGAGATACCAGCATAAGCCCCAAATTTTGGTCTAGATGTAGCAGATTCACTAGCACATCGAGCTTTAACCAAAAACTAATTCCAGCAAAATCTTCAACCGATTTAACGTTGAAAATGAAGCTCATGTCACGGGAGATCATAATCCTTGCTCTGATACCATATTAGATTGAAGCTCAGTGAGCTATGGCAGAATTACTGATAGAAAACCCTAGAAGGGTCGAGAGAAGAGGGAGAGAGAGAAAGAGAGAGAGAGAGAGAGAGAGAGAGAGAGAGAGAGAGACGATATGATATATGGAAGAAATAAACCATCTGATCTTTATTATTTCACTAAAGGAGTATTTATATTTACAGGAAAAAATGAAAAAATACAACTAATACAGAATTACAAGTAATTAGTAAAAGAGAAAGAAAGTGGGTCGGGTCACACTATTGGGCCAGCTGTGCGTGTGACTGAGTTTTTATCTTGGGCTCCAACAATAAAATCCTATTCTACCTCGGATAGTATCATTGTCTCTGCCAAAGGAACCTTTCTTCAGTGTTCGTAGAGTCGGATTTCCCATTTACCCACACCGAAGGAGCCGCCCCAACCAAATAGGTGGAGTTAAGACATAATCAAACCCGTACGAACAAAATGCTGAATTGAAACGCACCACTCTCTACTTGGGATTATTACTCATTTTTGTATTTGCTTTTTTATTTTTCATTAACTTCTTTGTTTACTCGCAAAACGCATAGTTAAATTTATACGTGGTTTATAGACAGGTGAATCGATTTGATCACGAAATGATAAACAAATCAAACAAAAATGTGAGACTTAGCGTTGAAATTGAGATAAGACAGCATAAATCCTGGTTCCGGGAGCAGAGCTTCTGGAGGCAGTAGTAACAATATTAATAAGCAAGAAGATAAAATGTTATTGAGCTTTGAACAGTATGTAGCATAAGCTTGTCGAAAAATTCCCCCTTTATAATGGTTGTTGAGCTTACTATTTATAGTTGTTCCTAGGGAACAAGGTCCTAGGATCAAGCCCCACTTAAATGATAATTATGGGGGCCATTGAAGAATGTGTAATGGTAGGCAATGAATGACATATTCTCTGTAACGGACTACGTACTTAATGCTAGAGAATATTCTCCATTAAATGCTACCGGGCGACATGCATTTATTTTGTCTTTATGAACAACATTCCCTTCGGGAACAAACGAGATTGCTGCCTTCAGACCTGATTGCCATTTGCCTCGCTTTCTATCTACCTTCGGCTCCACGTGTCGCTTTATTATGCGAACATTTAATATGAGCATATATTACCCTATGCAAATAGCCCCCTGCTTTTTGGTGACAGATCCTTGTGTCACTGGTGTCACGCCCCAAACCTGAAGAGGCGTGGCCGGCACCCGGTGCCATACTCAGCCCGAGCGTACCACTCTATAAATGTGATCTCTGGAGGGGTAACCCTCAACTTAGGACGATGTGGCCATATTCTAAATCATCTAAAAATAACGTCTACAACCAGCATTACCAAACTAAACATCTACATAGGGCTGGTAAAGCCACAATACTGATCTAAGAATGTACAGGACTCGTCAACAAGCCTCTAAGGGTAACTGAACCATGGTCGGGACAGGGCCTCAACCTACCCAACAAACCTGTATATGTATAAAATGGACTCCAAGGTATAGACCTGGTAACTCTGAGGAAGTGGAGCTTACCAACCAAGTTGATGTTTAACTTTGTCTACTGGAAAAGTCTATCCAGCTGTCTATCAAGACGTGCAGGCGTGAAATGCAGCGTCCCTGTTGATACCCAATTTTTCCTTATAATATTTTCAAAACCGTGCATTGGATCAATTAGTATTTTTCATGCAAATTCTACATTTTTAAAAGATTTTAATTAATTTATCCCAATATTTTATTTATAAAACAATCACTGATTGCGCTACAAATAGTTTTATAGTAACATTGCCTTAACTTTATCATTTGCATTTATACTGAGTTTTAATTATTGCATAAATGGCCACATTTGTATTTTTTAGGTTACAATCGCAATTATTTTGCAATTATAGCCTATGCATGTATTATTACATTAATTCATCGGGAGATAGCCTTTTATATTTTTAAAATATTAAGTAATTATTTTGAAACATTTCTAGGCATGAAAATCATTTTTTAAATTTATTAACTATTTTTAAAAATTGTTTTTATCAATTAAATGGGTATTTAACAAATGACCCCTTTTATTTAAGACCTAGCCTAATTAAATGGCCCAATTTCAATCCCAATTCAAATAAGATTAGTCCAAACACACCCAGGCCCAAATCTGACCCTAACCCAACTAGACCTACCAGACCCAATACCCCCGTCCAATCCTGACTGTTGATCATTTTGATCAATGGTCCACAACCCTCCTTCCAAAACTAAACCTAAACGACCCCCCTAACCTGGTTCATTTCTCACCATACTCCGCCGCCCTCATTCCCTCATCTCTTCAGTTCTCTCTCTGAGACCTAAACCTAACCCTACCCGCCGCCACCCAAAACCAGCCCTAATCCCTCCAATCCTCACTCGATCCATAGGTTTCCATGGGTATTTGAGACACCTGTTGATCTTCTACGTCTCCTGGCTGCTCGTTCTTATGATTTTCTAGAAAAATCTCGAAGAGATCTAACCAGACCTGGTTCAAGACTCTCTGAGAGTCCCTTTATGGTTGTAAGTGTTGTTATCTCGATGCTTTTACAGTCCAAATCTTTTGCTTGAGACTGAATTCCCTTTATCCTTTCGTTCTTTCTTAAAACCCTAATTTTTAAACACGGATCCTTCCAGATCTTTGTGGATCTGGAGAGATTCCGAGTTCGTCACCAATTTTTCTTTAATGTTCTTCTGTTTCCCTACTGATTAAGCGATTTTTTTAGCACTATATTACTTTTATATTTTTGAGTTCTTTGTTATCTGTTGTTCGAATCTCTGCATACTTGAAATGTTTTCAAGTTTTCATGATTTTTCTTTAAGTTTCTCTTATTCCTTTACTATTAACTGATTTTTTTAGAACTATGATACTTTAGGTTTCTTTTGATTTCTCTGATTTTTGTTGCTCAAATCTCTGTTTGTTTGAGGTGCTTTCTGTTTCCACGGCTATTTCTTTAAAGCTCCCCTAATCTTCCTGCTACTAATCAACCCTAAATATCTTTTTAAAATCCATGGTTTCCACTCAGTCTGCGCAAAAGATTTTTTCTGAAATATATTATGTTTGTGTTCAATCTTTCTTGCATGGTTATGTTTCTGGTTCGATTATTTGACTATTTATTGTTTGATTTCAACATCTTGTCCGTTATTATTTGAATAATTGATTGATTAGCCTGATCATCTAAGGTTTCCTTTGTTTACCAAACTAATTTACTAATCTTTGATTGTTCTCCTTAATACTGAGTTCTTAATCGACATCTCTTGTCTATCTATGGGTTAATTGACCCTTTGATTAGTATTTGATTACCCGTGCTGCCTTATTTGTGAAACAGATTACTGGATTTAAGGATTCTAACCCCAATTGATTGTTAAATCTACTGCTTGCCTTATTTGAAATTCAACTAAAGTTATTTATGGGATAATTCCCTAATTTCTTGTCGCCAATCAAGCTTGATTGGTTATTTGGTTACTTCCTTTACCTTATTTACAATATTTTACCTGCCTTGCCTTAGTAAACTATCCATATGGTTCAGGGACTCTTACTGATTCCTTTACATGGTATGATTTGGTTTGAAATCCTTGCCTTAATTAATCCCTATTATTACCGTTTGGTTAATTGCCCTTAATTAAGGGAGGTCTATGCTGAACTCCTTTGTATGATTGGATTTTGTGACCCCTTAATTGCTGGTTTCTGATTCCTTTACCTTATTTTTGTCTACTCTTGAACTGCTATATAAGCACTCTTATTTACCTCTCAAACACGAACACTAAGTTCAGAACACACACGCACACTCAAACTCTCTCTTCTTTCTCTGCTACTTGTGATAACTATTGGTCTAGCCGGCTGAAAGCCAGAGCTATGCATGTGAACTACACCTGCTTTACACTCTGCACTTTCTTCTTTAACTGGTTGTCTCTAGTTAAATTTTGAAACCCAACTCCATGTGTTCCATTCCTGCACTAGTTCAATTGACTATGTATCCAATTTGTTTCCTTGTTGACTGCTTTATTCAGCATGTCTAAATTTTGCCTTCTCTTGTTCAATGTGTAATCATCATGTATAAACTTCATACTTGTCCAGCATGTTTACTTAGTCCCTGCTTACGCCCCTTCTAACTGGTGTGATAATGTTAGTCACTTAGTCTTCTAATGCATTTGATTGACCCTAATTGTATGACCAACCCTGTCTTATGCACCCCTATCTTCAACATGACTTTTTCTTCACTCTTTCTCTATGTTTTTAACTGCCTGTTACCATAACTGACTTGTTCGGTGGACTCCTAGTTGTTCTGTGCATTTTTTGTCTCAAATGTTTTCCCTGTTTATGTGGTTTTAACTCTATATGTTCCCAATCCTCTTCGCCCCCTGTTTGTAGATCTGTTTGTTAAGTGAATCTGGATATTCTATGATTAATTGGTTGTTTGCTGAATTTGCTCTCCTCATAAATGATTTCAAACTGTTCTTCTACTCTTAGTATTCTTCTCAAAACTGGAGTCACTCCTAGCATCTTCTTAAAACTGTTTTCCAGTTCTGAAATCTTTTTCACTTCTAAATTGTCTCTACAGTGTTTTACTAAGTCTTTCAAAATCATGTCAAGCACTCTCACTTTACTCTTAGACTATTAGGTTCTACCTCTCTGGTGTGTGTACTGCTTAGGGATCCTTGAGATTCCTCTGAACTCTGGCACACCAGGGCTGGCCCTTCCACACTGCACATAACTAATCCTCTATTTGAGAAAGGTCTTGGTGTGAGCACTGCCCGGGATCCCTAAGGTCCTTAGGGAACTTTGACATACCAGGATACATTATTGGCTGTGAGATTCTTGGCATCTGAGACTATTTTGAAGGCCTGGCATCCCCAGGTTTACTTTGGGCCTAATTCAGGCTCCCTATAGTATAGTATACATTTATTTATGTAATTCATTTGAACCTGGTCTATAATAATATTATTTATAAACAGATATTGGGGTAATTAGTAAAAAGGGGAGGGTTCCTATATGATTTTTGTGGGAAAACAGGGTAGAAATCCTACTTTAGGTTTACATTTTGATGATTTGCAATAGAAATCATGCTTTAGGATTAGGTTGTGCTTATCTGCAATAGGAATCATGCTTTAGGTCTGTGTTGTTTGCATTAGAAATCCTGTCTTAAGATACTCATGTTTACTGCCTTTGCATAGTAGAAAACATGTTATAGTTCATCACTTCATTTCTGATTCTGCATAAGTTGTTATCACCTGGAAATCCTGTCATTAAGCTACTGCTATAATCATGTTTAATAAAATGATCATCTCTCTCTGTGTATTAGAAATCCTGCCTTAGGACTTTGTTTGCATTTGCTTTAAATCATATCTATGTAGCTTAAATGAGTAATTATCTATAAATGGGTTTAAAGATAGCCCCAACACATAGTTATCATGTTCTAGTATAAATATGCATGAAATCAACTTTTTTTAACATTAATCGCCTATATCAGCATGCCTATAGGACTGAATAACTTCAAGTTGTTTTAATTAGTTCCCAGAATTATGATTGCATACAGACCCCCGCCTCGGCAAGCCCTAGGTAATTAATGGTCTAAAAACTGTGAAATTATGCTCTGCTTATTTGTAAAATTGTCCAGGTTTAACAAGCTTTAAAATCAATAGGCAAACTGATTAGGATTCTGTCACTTTGCCTTAAAACAAATGTTGCGTATTCTGTGTTTGTGATGCTCACCTAGATATCCTGCTCTAGGACCTTCTGAAATTCTTTAAAATCTGCTGTTTGAGACGTGCTACTTATTTGTCTATGTGTGGAGGTAAACCTGAGCCCTTAATTGCTTCCCTATTTGACAGTCCTATGTGTTATTTGTTGTCTCTTAGATTTTACCTTTTAAGCACCTTAGGAGGGTCTAGTACTGCCTAAATTTAGAGGTCCTAAACACCTCCAAGACCACAAGAAAGGGACGGGTAAAGCACGCTTAGAGTTCGTTAATTAAAATCGCTTATATAACCACTAAGGGGAGGGTAATGGGTAGTAAGAGGATATGATGACCTGTGCGCTAATGCCACGTGTAACCCCTCTATTTGAGGAAGGCTTACCGAGTATTGTACAGATGTGATCCTATAGGCTAACCAACTTAGGACTTCCCTTCCTTTATTTACATATATGTGCTCAGACTTCCTAAACTTCCTTTATTTACATATATGTGCTCAGATTTCCTAAACTTCCTTTATTTGCAAAATGTGTGCTTAGACTGCTTATCTGTTAAATGACTAATTCACATAATTGAGTTCAGTCGGGACCCACCGTTGTGGACCGCGAGGGTGCCTAACACCTTCCCCTCAAGGTTATTTCAAGCCCTTACCCTAATCTCTGGTAATGCAAACTAGTTATATGAGTTAATTGCTCTAGGTTCCCTAACGCACCTTAATCCGTTAGGTGACGACTCTTCAAATACCCAATTCCCAAAAGGAAACAAGTTGCTCCCAATGAATGTTGAAACCCGGACTTCCACAAAGGAAAAAAGGGGTACGACAGCATGGCGACTCTGTTGGGGATTTTAGACTCTTACCATAACGAACTTGTTTTTGTGAATTAGTCTTAAGCATGCTTCATTCTGTTAATATATGTGCACCCTTTCCCTTTCCCCCTTATTTGGATTTAACTGCTTATTTCCTAGCATCTATGATTTTCTTTATTTCCTGAAACTGACTTGTCTCTTGGTTTTCTTTTTCGTAACTGTCCTTCAATTATTTAATACCGCATTTATCATTTTTAAAACGTGCAAATACTTTACAACATGCTATTTATTGTTGCATAAATCATGCTCAACATCATATTCTACTCGTGCGTAATCAATCCTATAGCAAGGCTTGATGAGTGTTTGCGCTCTTCCTATATATCACCCTTTTAAATTTGGAAAGGCGTATTTGCGGTAAAACTAGTCGATCAGCAGTGCGTTTGACGGTTCCGTGCCTTTCCCCTCAAGTTTTCCGCTTGAGGGTCCCAGTCTAGACCTCTATAGCAACCTTACTCTGATTAATTGTACATGCATCATGGTCAAACCTAGTCGGGTTAATATGTTGTCCACATAATAACCCTTTAAGACAAGCCTTATCCGAAGTCCGCCGGGGTTTCTATAATTCCAACAGACGCAACCACGTTTTGTGCATTAATTTGGAGAACTAAATGATATACTAATCATGAATGTATAAATAGTCGAATCAGGTGGGGGGAAAGGGCCTAACCTTTTTGTTTTGTAGAAAATGAGATGCTGAAGGAAGCGAGGGAGGACATCTGGCTAGAGCCTATCTGCTGCTGGGTCTGCCAGAGCTGGGGAACCTGGTTGATGGAGTTAGAAAGATCGAGTCTAGGGAAGTTCCTTCTGGGACCAAGTAGGCTAGATTTATTTGCTTTCCTAAATGTAATAAGGCCAAGTACCAATAGTGACTTACCTTTATTATCTTAGTGTCGTTTTGGGATTCGCTATTTTTATATTAATGAAATGAGGCAATTATTGGCACTAAATTTCTCCAAATTTATTTGTCGCTAGGCCTACCTCGGGCACAACGGGGCTCCAAAATTAGGACGCGTATTCCCGCAATATGTGTTTAAGTACTGCAAACTTTTCAGAATCATTACTGACTTGGCTACCTTTTGTTTTTCTTTCTTTCTTTTTATTATTCCCATTCCCCAAAGTTTGGTTCGTGCATACTAGCATCATCAGCTTATCACACAAGATCTAGGGGCCCTCCACCTTCTCCTCCTCCTAGTCCACCAAAAGGCAAGAGAAAAGCAAAAATAGAATATTTGAACAGCGCCAGAAAGGAAAACAACACACAGGTTGAACATGCAGAAACTTCTGATGGTCGGGGTACTCAGGCCCCAAATGAAGCAGTTTCACGGCTGGAACAGAAAATACTGGAACTCCAGGGTGAGCTTGAGCATGTCCGAAATGTGGCAAACCTATCCTTCTCACTCAGCGTCCCAAACATCAGTCATCCAAACACTCAGAACCCCGAACCACCTCAAAACACACCCAACAAGCACCCACAAAATCCACCCGTACGTCACCACTATACAACTCCCCTACAAAATCAAACTATCCCACCACAATACCAGCCAAACACCTACCATACTCCACAAAATACCCCACCTGTCATTCCTGAACCCCAAAATTCCACCAACGATCACCACTATACTCAAATTCCAGGTCACCAAAGCAACCCTATATATATGGAGACCCTACCTCATTCCACTCAACCCATCTCCTATGCACCGGAATCTATTAAGAAGGACATGCTCATTAAGAACCTGGCCGATGAGCTCAAGAAGTTGACCAGCCGAGTTCAAGGCGTAGAAGGAGTCAAGGGGATAGAAGGTCTAAACTATGAAGACCTATGGATGTAGAACTTCCAGAGGGTTACAAACCTCCCAAGTTCGAGATGTTTGACGGTGCAGCTGATCCCAAGGTTCATCTAAGGACCTATTGTGACAAACTTGTCGGGGTCAAAAATGATGAAAAGATCCGGATGAAGCTTTTTATGGGGAGTCTTACGGGAGCAATCCCATTTACACCCACCAGACTATTCCGATGGTCGAGAATAGGAGAAAGCTAGGTGGAGAAACTTATCATCGTATCGAGCGGGCCAATGCAATCGACAAGATAAGTGGTGGAATAGCAAGATAGCAAGCATGATGAACTGGGGAGGGTATGAGCCTGGAAAGGGTCTTGGTAAAAATCTTCAAGGCATCACCAAGCCAATACAGCCAAAGTACCATGGTACCACTTTTGGGCCGGGATATCAATACACCTGGCAAGAATAAAATGATTGGTCACCACCATGGCGAGGTCTGTACTATCCATTAGAGCAGCCTATACCGCACTTGAGTCAGACCTTCCAACAGGCCGCCATCATATGGGATTAGAGGAGGAAGAAGCACTGGCAGCCTTAAGGAACCTGTTCTTAGAAGATGAGGACATGGACTGTTGTGTAATTGTTAAGGAGGAGGAGGAGGAAGGCCCTACCATCCGAGCTGTGGAGAGAGGATCATTCCTCAAGAATTGGACTGTCAGACCATCCAGGGCCCGACGAGTCCAGGGGTAGCAAGGCTGAACAACATTGTTTTATTTATTTTCTAAGAAAAAATTATTTCCCTTTTTGGCATTTTGTTTTAAATAATATTTCCAATGCTCCAAAAACGTTGTTTAAATTATTGAAAATCGCTTTTATGCTTCAATGAATCAATATTTATTATTACCATTTTTCTCTCATATCTTTATCTATACAGCATTACTATTTCCTGTCTCGATGAACCAACAACTGTGACATGTAATGAGACAACACAACAAAAGGATAGTGATTCGGAAGAAGAAGATGTCATACCCGAGGAAATTCTCAGAGAAGTAGAAGACTTTGAGAACAAGCCTAAGTCCAATCTGGACAAAATAGAAATAATCAACTTGGGAAACTCTGAAATTGTCAAGGAAACCCCCATCAGCATCCACCCGTCGCCATCAGAAAAAGAAGAGTACACACAGTTCTTGAAAGAGTATGGGGACATCTTTGCATGGTCATACGATGATATGACCGGGTTAAGCACATCCATTATGGCCCACAAGTTGCCCACAAACCCAGCATGTTCACCAGTAAAAGAGAAACTCAGGAAGTTCAAGCCTGACTTGAGTCTAAAAATCAAGAAGGAGGTTACTAAGAAAATCAAGGCCAAGGTCCTCGGGGTGGTTGAATACCCAACTTGGCTAGCCAACGTCGTGCCAGTTCCAAAGAAGGACAGGAAGGTCAGGGTTTGTGATGACAAGACCTGTCGTCTCATGGGTTACCGCTCTGTTTCCCCCATTTTCTGCTTCTTTATGCTTCATTATCAGTGTCTTGTGTGATCGAGTTGGCTTGGATTGATTTTAGAAGGAAATGAGACACTTAGTCTCTTTAAGGAAGGCTTAGTTTGGAAAAGTCAACCGGATGTTGACTTATGTGTTAGAGGGCTCGGATGTGAATTCCGATGATTCGGTTAGCTTCAGGGGATGATTTGTGACTTAGGAGCGTGATCGGAATTGGTTTTGGAAGTCCGGTGTGGAATTAGGCTTGAATTGGCGAAGTTAGTATTTTGGCGAATTCCGGTTGATAGGTGAGATTTTAATCCGAGGATCGGAATGGAATTTTGAGAATTGCAGTAGCTTCGTTAGGTGATTTGGGATGTGTGTGCAAAATTTCAGGTTATTCGGAGGTGTTTTGGTTGGGTTTTTGATCGAATGCGTGTTTCGGAAGTTTTAGAAGAACTTAGGCTTGAATCTGATGTAATTTGATGGTTTTGGTGTTGTTTGAGGTGTTTCAATGATTGGAACAAATTTGAATGATGTTATAGGATGTGTTGGTGCTTTTGATTGAGGTCCCGGGGGCCTCGGGTGAGTTTCGGGTGGTCAACCGGACCATTTCCTAAGTTAAAAGCTGTAGATTTCTCATTTCAGGTGTTGCAGAGAATTTACTCTTCGCGTTCGCGAAGAAGGAATTGGGAGGCAGGTGATTTGCTCTACGCATTTGCGTTCGAGGGTCCGCGTTCGCGGAAGGTCGGAGGGTTGTGCTTCGCGTTCGCACCAGCCCAATCGCGTTCGCGTATAAGGAATAGAGGGCCAGTGATGATTGGCCTTCGCGTTCGCATGAATAAGGTCGCGTTCGCGTATGAGGGGAAGGCTGTGCCTCGCGTTCGCGGGGTTAGTCTCGCATTCGCATAGGGCTAATTTTGGAAAATTAAATGTTGTGCTTCGCATTCGCGAGGCAGTAGTCGCGAACGCGATGAAGGATTTTAGGTCTGGGCAGAAGGGTTTTAATAATATTTCATCCGCGAGCTAAGCTTTACTTTCACCATTTTTGAGCATCCTTGAGAGCTTTTGGACGGGAATTGAAGAGGGTTTCGACTGGGATAGATTGGAGGTAAGTCCTATGAACTAAAAACACGATTTTATGGTGAAATTGACCTTGAAATCCATGGAAACTTAGCAAAAAGGGGAAGAACTAGGGCTTGAGTTTTAATATTTCAAATTGGGATTTGAGGGGTCATTTGGACTCCGATTTTGGTGTTCTTTATATGTATAGACTCGTGGCGAGATAAGGAACCCGTTGGTGTAAGAATTTCTGAGTTTCGAGAAGTGGGCCCACGGCTCGGGTTTTTGCCAATTTCGAGATTTTTAATATTTTTCGATTGGGTATTGTTCCATTGGCATATCATGATGTATTCGTTCTGGTTTTGGATAGATTCCACGTGCGTGGAGGCTGATTTGAGGGGCAAAGGCGTCGCGAGCTAGAGATTTCGCCGGTTCGAGGTGAGTAATGATTGTAAATCATATTCTGAGGGTTTGAAACCCTGGATTGCACACCATAGTGCTATATTGAGGTGACTTGCACGCCGGATAGCGAGCGTGGGGTAGAGCACCACTGAGGGATTGTGACTTGGTCCGTCCCGATTTATGATTTTACCGCGTATTTGATTGAAACTTATTTGTTATTATCATGATTTGGGCTGATTGCCATATTTGGGCTTCGTGCCAATTATCTGAACCCTTCGGGGATTTTTATCACTGTTTCCTCACTGTTTTGACGCATTATTTGAACTCAGTCCTGTTGATATCCACTGTTTTACAAACTCAGCTAATTTTACTCAGATTTGAAACTTAAATGACATTTCTAAATGATATTTTGGGCTGAGAACTACTATTTTACAAATGCCCAAGGGGCTTGTGATGATTTTCGGACTGAGTGAGGCCGAGGGCCATATGTGAGGATATGCTGAGTGATATGAGGTCGAGGGCCTGAGATACATTTATATGCCACGAGGTGGCTTGAGTGACGTGAGGAGGCTTTCAGGCCTTGTGAGTGATGTGAGGAGGCTTTCAGGCCTTGTGAGTGATGTGAGGAGGCTTTCAGGCCTTGTGAGTGATGTAAGGAGGCTTTCAGGCCTTATGAGTGATGTGAGAAGGCTTTCAGGCCTTATTTTATATGCCACGAGGTGGCTTGATATTGCGCTTGGGCCGTAAGGGGCCCCTCCCGGAGTCTGCACACCCCCAGTCAGCGCCGTCGACGATATATGGATCGGGCTGCACGCCGCAACGAGATGTGGATCGGGCTGCACGCCGCAGCGGTTACTATATGATACTGTTCCGAGAGTGATCTGAGAGAGAGAGCCCGAGGGGCTGGGAGTGTTCTGAGAGTGAGCCCGAGGGGCTGGTGTTGTTGTGAGATATCGCCCGAGGGGCGAACTTCTATGTGCTCATCTTGCATATTTACTTGCCTTTTTACCTGTTATACTGTGGTATTTGTGCCCGAGGGGCGGATTTTCTGTGCTTATCGGCACTAACTGTTTTGAAATCATTTCGTAACTGTTGGAAAGATCATTTTCAAAAGAGATTTAAACTGAGCCAAGAGATTTCCAAAGATTTCACAATTTCACTATTTTCTCAAAGGATTGTACCCTGCTTCTATACAGCATGTTGGTTGCTTTACGTGATTTCTTACTGCTCAGTTGTTATTTCCCTTTATTACTCACTGAGTTGGAGTACTCACTTTACTCCCTGCACCTCGCGTGCAGATGCAGGTATTAGTTCTCCCGGTAGCGGGTTTTGAGCTGATTAGAGACTATACTATCGAAGTTGAGCGAGGTGACCGCCAGCGTTCGCGGCACCGCATTTCTTCCTTTTATTTATAAATCCTATTTTGTATATTTCCAGCTTTGTAGTTGTAATTTCACTCTAATAGATGCTCGTGACTTGTGACACCCCGGTTTGGGCTGTGTCGGGATGGTTCTACTATTATTATCTATGTTTCCGCAAATTATTGTTATTAAATCATGCTTCATAATTGCTTAATGGTGATTTACTGCTTAAAAGAGGTGTTTTGTATTGGTCTGGCTGGCCTTGTCTTCACGAGAGGTGCCATCACTACCGGGTTTGGGAATTGGGTCGTGACAGGGTTTGGTTGATTATCGGGATCTCAACAGGGCCAGCCCAAAGAATGATTTCCCGCTTCCAAACATACACATCCTAATCGACAATTGTGCCAAGCATGAGCTCTAGTCGTTTGTATTGTTTTTCCGGTTACCATCAGATCTGGATGGACGAAGAGGACGCTGAGAAAACGGCTTTTATTACACCATGGGGAGTATACTATTATAAGATGATGCCATTCGGTCTAAAGAATGCTGGGGCCACCTACATGAGGGCTATGACTACCATTTTTCATGACATGATACATAGAGATCGATGTATATGTGGACGACGTCATCATCAAATCCAAGAAGGCCATAGATCATGTAGCCGATTTAGGAAGTTTTTCGACAGACTGCAGAGATACAACTTGAAACTAAACCCCGCAAAATGTGCATTCGGGGTTCCTGTCGAAAAGTTACTTGGGTTCATTGTCAGCTGCCGAGGGATAGAATTGGATCCGTCAAAAGTCAAGGCCATCCAGGAGTTACCGCCGCCAAAGAGTAAGAAAGATATAATAAGTTTTCTAGGACGGCTAAACTACATTAGTCGGTTCATAGCCCAGTCCACAGTTATATGTGAGCCGATTTTCAAAATGTTGAAGAAAGATGCTGCAACTAGTTGGACCGAAGATTGTCAAAAGGCTTTCAACAAGATCAAGGAGTACTTACCAACGCTACCAATCCTGGTCCCACCAGAGCCAGGTAGACCCTTGCTACTCTACCTTGCAGTGCTAGATGGAGCCTTCGGCTGCATTCTGGGGCAGTATGATGAGACAGGGAGAAAGGAACAAGCTATCTATTACTTGAGAATAAAGTTCACTCCATATGAAGTGCGGTATTCTCTATTAAAACGTACCTGCTGCGATCTGACTTGGATAGCTCAGAAGCTGAGCCATTACTTTTGTGCCAACACAACATACCTCACATCAAGTATGGATCCCTTGAAATATATCTTTCAGAAACCCATGCCCACTGGCAAGCTGGCTAAGTGGCAAATCCTGTTGAGCGAGTTCGACGTTGTTTATGTGACTCAAAAAGCAGCCAAGGGACAGGCATTGGCGTATCATCTTGCTGAGAATCCCGTGGAAAGAGAATAGGAACCTCCGAAAACGTATTTTCCCAATGAAAAAGTGCTATTCATAGGAGAAGACATTGCTGAATCCCATGACGGTTGGAGAGTGTTCTTTGATGGAGCGACAAATTTCAAGGGAGTCGGCATTGGAGCCGTCTTGGTATCGAAAACTGGCCAACGTTATCCGATATCTGCTAAACTCAGATTTCCCTGCACCAACAACATGGCAGAGTATGAATCTTGCATACTAGGGCTCAACATGGCTGTCGACATGAATATTCAGGAGTTGCTGGTAATCGGTGATTCAGATTTGCTTGTGCACCAGGTACAAGGAGAATGGGCCACTAAGAATTCCAAGATATTTCCATATCTGCACCATGTGCAGGAATTGAGAAAGAGGTTCACGAAGATAGAGTTTCGGCATGTTCCCAGGATTCAGAACGAGTTTGCCGATGCATTGGCCACTTTGTCATCCATGATGCAGCATCCCGACAAGAACTTCATCGATCCCATCCCAGTAAGGACCACAGTCAACCAACGTATTGTTCCTATGTTGAAGAAGAAACAGACAGGAAGCCTTGGTTTCACGATATCAAAGAATATTTGGCAAAAGGGGAATATCCAGAGCATGCAAATCATACTCATAAACGTACTCTTTGGAGATTGTCCAACAATTTCTTCCACAGCGGAGGAACCTTGTACAGAAGAACTCCTGATTTGGGATTGTTAAGGTGTGTTGACGCAAAAGAAGCTTCTAAGCTACTTGAGGAGATACATGCTGGGACCTGCGGCCCGCATATGAATGGTTTTGTTTTGGCCAAAAAGATACTCAGGGCCGGTTATTTCTGGATGACTATGGAGACCGATTGCGTCCAATATGTTCAAAAATGCTACCAATGCCAAGTACATGCCGATATGATAAAAGTGCCGCCAAATGAGCTCAATGCAACAAGCTCACCTTGGCCATTCGCCGCTTGGGGAATGGATGTCATTGGTCCAATTGAGCCCACCGCCTCAAATGGGTATCGGTTCATCTTGGTAGCTATTGATTACTTCACCAAATGGGTCAAAGCAGCATCTTACAAGGCAGTAACTAAGAAAGTCGTATCAGGTTTTGTCCGATTATTTGTCGGTTTGGAGTTCCAGAATCAATCATCACTGACAATGCCTCCAATCTCAATAGTGATCTGATGAAGACCATGTGTGAGACTTTCAAAATCAAGCACAAGAATTCCACAACCTATAGACCCCAGATGAACGGAGCTGTAGAAGCCGCTAACAAGAATATCAAGAAGATACTGAGAAAGATGGTAGAAAATCACAAACAATGGCACGAGAAGCTGCCATTCGCTTTATTGGGATACCGTACCACAGTCCGCACATCAACCGGGGCAACTCCTTACTTACTGGTTTATGGTACTGAAGCTGTTATTCCCGCTGAAGTGGAGATCCCTTCTCTGAGAATCATACAAGAAGCTGAGCTCAGCGACGCAGAATGGATAAGGAGCCATTATGAGCAGCTAGCCCTCATAGACGGAAAAGGGATGAATGTAGTGTGTCATGGGCAACTCTATCAGAACAGAATGTCCAAAGCCTTCAACAAAAGAGTCAAACAGAGGCAGTTCACACCGGGGCAGCTGGTGTTGAAGAAGATCTTCCCACATCAGGATGAAGCCAAAGGGAAATTCTCTCCCAACTGGCAAGGCCCTTACATGGTTCACAGAGTATTGACAGGAGGAGCCCTCATACTTGCAGAAATAGACGGAGAAGTCTGGCCAAAACCGATCAACTCAAATGCAGTCAAACGATACTATGTGTAACTATTTATGTTTTTACAAAATGATGTAAATTGAACTATGCTTGACCTGATTCCCGTTTAAGAGGGGATACGTAGGCAGCCCTGTGGGTTCGGTCATATCATAGTAAAACTTTCATCCCCAAAACCAAAAACTGGGGTAGAATTTTGAGGAGGACCCTCAAAATTCCGGAGCAAGTCCAGCCAACGCCATCATATGCCAGAAAGTCAGAAATCAGTCAGAAACTGGGGCAGAATTTTGAGGAGGACCCTCAAATTCCAAAGGCCGATCGCAGCATGTGCAGCATCAGACGTGTCCATCTAACTGGGGCAGAATTTTGAGGAGGACCCTCAAAATTCTATAGCTTGAGAGGTTGCGACGTCTCGGATCGTGCCACATCCACTGGTTCATCTAACCAATTTCTAAAATAATATATTTCTATTACCTCTTTAAGACTATACATGCTTGCTTGTAAAATGACTCTGTTTAGCCAGCGCTACCCCCAATGATTTGAGCAGGACCTTCGGACCAAGCGAAGCAAGCCGACGTAGGCACGAACTGACCTTCCCTTACAAAAACTTACAATTTTTCTTTGAGCGCAGGCACATCTGACGTAACAGTAGCATTCGCAAATATATACACGCAGCAAAATCACTATCAATCGGGCCACCAGACACCGAATATATCTCTAGCTAAGAAATATTCTACTCTTATTTGCTACCCGTTCTTTGCATGGGACTAATCCCTGTCCCGCATCTTGCATGAGACTAAGCTCTGTCTCCATCTACATGAGGCTAAGCCCTGCCTCCATATCTGCATAAGGCTAAGCACTGCCTTCCATTTGCATGGGACTAAGCCCTATCCCGAATCTTGCATGAGACTAAGCTCTATCTCCATCTGCATGAGGCTAAGCCCTGCCTCCACATCTTCATGAGGCTAAGCCCTGCCTCCACATCTGCATGAGGCTAATCCCTGCCTCCATATCTGCATAAGGCTAAGCACTGCCTTCCATTTGCATGGGACTAAGCCATGTCCCGAATCTTGCATAAGACTAAGCTCTGTCTCCATCTGCATGAGGCTAAGCCCTGCCTCTATAAGGCTAAGCTCTGTCTCTATCTGCATAAGGCTAAGCACTGCCTTCCATTTGCATGTGACTAAGCCTTGTCCCGAATCTTGCATGAGACTAAGCTCTGTGTCCATCTGCATGAGGCTTAGCCCTGCCTCCACATCTGCATGAGGCTAAGCCCTGCCTCCATTTTGCATAAGGCTAAGCTCTGCCTTCATCTGCATGGGACTAAGCCCTGTCCCGTATCTTGCATGAGAATAAGCTCTGTCTCCATCTGCATGAGGCTAAGCCCTGCCTCCATTTTGCATAAGGCTAAGTACTGCCTTCCATTTGCATGGGACTAAGCCCTATCCCGAATCTTGCATGAGGCTAAGCCCTGCCTCCATATCTGCATAAAACTAAGCTCCGTCTTCCATCTGCATGGGACTAAGCCCTGTCCCCGAATCTTGCATGAGGCTAAGCTCTGCCTCCTATTTGCATAAGGCCAGTCATTGCCTTTATTTGCCGAGACTAAGCACTGTCTCTCCGGCACTATCTATTTGCTCCTCTTTCGGGCTAAACTCTGCCCTCAACCTCGCAAGACTAAGCCTTGTCTTGTTGTTTTTAGCATCATATTATTGCATCTCATAGGCTGAAATATCGCCAACTTGTCCAAAGGCATCATTGTCTAAAGGCATCATCCTCATAGCCAGAAGACACCATGCCATGGCCTGAGGATCTCTCAAATTTGCATATCATTATTCAAAGGCATCATGGTTCGGAGGCACCATTTTCATGGCCCGGGAACATCATTTCAGGGCCTGCGAATCCCCCCACCGAACAATTCATGGCCCAGGACATCATGGTCTAAGGACGTCATCCTCAACCGTCCAAAGACAATTCTCATGGTCTGAGGGGAATTTGCATCATGTTTAAATTTTCGCACAAATATATACTTGTGGTATCCCTTTGCTTGCAGGTGACTCGATAAGCAACCGCTACCCCAACAGGAGCAATCCCGCTCCAGTTCTTTCAAATTATCTCAAATCTGACCGCTCACCATAACCTTCTTTCCACCCATTCTAAAGTCTCGTGTCCGTTCTTGTGATGACTTCATCAATATATTCCGCCGATGAATCCAGAACTACACATGGCCCGATTCCTGTAAAACCAGGGATATGTAGGCAGCTCAAAGACCAGGGTTCAGCCTCTATTTTTCAAACATCCCATTCGGTCAAAATTGGCCATTATTTCTTTACCCGAAAATACTTTCATCCTTCCCGGGTAAAGAGGGGCAGCTGTTGATACCCAATTTTTCCCTATAATATTTTCAAAATCATGCATTGGCATCAATTAGTACTTTTCATGCAAATTTTGCATTTTTAAAAGATTTTAATTAATTTATCCCAGTATTTTATTTATAAAACAATCACTGATTGCGCTACAAATAGTTTTATAGTAACTTTGGCTTAACTTTATCATTTGCATTTATACTGAGTTTTAGTTATTGCATAAATGGCCACATTTGTATTTTTTAGGTTACAATCGCAATTATTTTGTGATTATAGCCTATGCATGCATTATTACATTATTTCACCGGGAAATAGCCTTTTATATTTTTAAAATATTAAGTAATTATTTTGTAACATTTCTAGGCATGAAAATCATTTTTTTTATAATTTATTAACTATTTTTAAAAATTGTTTTTATCAATTAAATGAGTATTTAACAAATGACCCCTTTTATTTCAGACCTAGCCTAATTAAATGGCCCAATTTCAATCCCAATTCAATTAAGATTAGTCCAAACACACTAGGCCCAAATCTGACCCTAACCCAACCAGAGCTACCCGACCCAATACCCCCGTCCAATCCTGACCGTTGATCATTTTGATCAACGGTCCACAACCCTCCTTCCAAAATTTAACCTAAACGACCCCCCCTTACCTAGTTCATTTCTCACCATACTCCGCCGCCCTGATTCCCTCATCTCTTCAGTTCTCTCTCTGAGACCTAAACCTAATCCTAGCCGCCGCCACCCAAAACCAGCCCTAATCCCTCCGATCCTCACACGATCCATGGGTTTCCATGGATGTTTGAGACACCTGTTGATCTTCTACGTCTCTTGGTTGCTCGTTCTTATGATTTCGTGGAAAAATCTCGAAGAGATCTAAACAGATCTGGTTTAAGACTCTCTGAGAGTCCCTCTATGGTTGTGAGTGTTGTTATCTCGATGCTTTTACGGTCCAAATCTTTTGCTTGAGACTGGATTCCCTTTATCCTTTCGTTCTTTCTTCAAAACCCTAATTTATAAACACGGATCCTTCCATATCTTTGTGGATCTGGAGAGATTCCGAGTTCGTCACTAATTTTTCTTTTGTGTTCTTCTGTTTCCCTACTGATTAAGCGAGTTTTTTTAGCACTATATTACTTTTATATTTTTGAGTTTTTTGTTATCTGCTGTTTGAATCTCTGCATACTTGAAATGTTTTCAAGTTTCCATGATTTTTCTTTAAGTTTCTCTTATTCCTTTACTATTAACCGATTTTTTTAGAACTATGATACTTTAGGTTTCTTTTGATTTCCCTTATTTTTGTTGCTCATATCTCTGTATGTTTGAGGTGCTTTCTGTTTCCACGGCTATTTCTTTAAAGCTCCCCTAATCTTCCTGCTACTAATCAACCCTAAGTATCTTTTTAATATCCATGGTTTCCACTCTGTCTGTGCAAAAGATTTTTTCTGAAATGTCTTATGTTTGTGTTCAATCCTTTCTTGCATGGTTATGTTTCTGGTGCGATTGTTTGACTATTTATTTTTTGAGTTCAACATCTTGTCCGTTATTATTTGAATAATTGATTGATTAGCCTGATCATCTAGGGTTTCCTTTGTTTACCAAACTAATTTACTAATCTCTGATTTTTCTACTTAATCCTGAGTTCTTAATTGACATCTCTTGTGTATCTATGGGTTGATTGACCCTTTGATTAGTCTTTGATTACCCGTGCTGCCTTATTTGTGAAACTGATTACTGGATTTAAGAATTCTAACCCTAATTGATTGTTAAATCTACTGCTTGCCTTATTTGAAATTCAACTAAAGTTATTTATGGCATAATTCCCTAATTTTCTATCGTCAATCAAGCTTGATTGGTTATTTGGTTACTTCCTTTACCTTATTTACAATATTTTACGGGGAATTTACATCTACACCCGCTTTTTGGGTCACGTTTTAATTTGTGCCTGCTTTGCAAAAAAAATTGCAAGCGTACCCATTTTTTCGCGAACTTTAGCATACGGGGCTGAAGTAGCAAAGGCAATCATGCAAAACTTTAGCATTCTAGTAGACGGGCCTGAAGTAGCAAAGGCAATACGCTGAAGTTTTTTTGTCCTAGATAAGATGCTGAAGTTATTTAGTTCATTTGTAAAAACTTCAACACTAAAATAGCTGAAGTTTTTTTGTCCTGGATTCATTAGTTTTGTCATATAACTTTTTCAAAAAACTTCAGCAGAAGATGCTGAAGTTATTTAGTACATTTGTAAAAACTTCGGCACTAAAATAGCTGAAGTTTTTTTTTTGTCCTGGATAAGCTTTTTCAAAAACTTCAGCAGAAGATGCTGAAGTTATTTAGTTCATTTGTAAAAACTTCAGCACTAAATAAGCTGAAGTATTTTTGTCCTGGATAAGCTTTTTCAAAAACTTCAGTAGAAGATGCTGAATATAAGCTGAAGTTTTTTTTTCCTGGATTCATTAGTTTTGTCATAAAGCTTTTTCAAAAACTTCAGCAGAAGATGCTGAAGCTATTTAGTTGATTTGTAAAAACATCAACACAAAAATAGCTGAAGTTTTTGAAAAAGCTTTCAAACATACTAGATAAATAATCACCTTATTCTTTCATAGTGTATTACTATTATAAAATAATCAGATTGCCAATAATATCTAAATCATAAAATTTGGAAATAGTAAACGTGAAAAGAACAGAATTACGTGGCAATATTCATAAATTATTGTCTACTAACTTACGTAATTATTTATAATTTGTTTTTAAATAATCTGATAAACAAACTTATGGCAATCATCCCATGAACTGAAGTTTCATAGCAGCACCAACAGCAGTAGAAGAAAGAAGAAGAAGAAGAAGAAGAAGAAGAAGAAGAAGAAGAAGAAGAAGAAAACGAAGCAGGAGAAGGAGGAGGAGAAAGGGGGCTGAAGTTGTTTAAAAAGTGGCTACATGTTAAAACTTTTAAAAAATGGGTATAGGTTAAATGGGGGCGACCACATTGGGCGCCCCGTGCAATTTTTACATATTTTACCTGCCTTGCCTTAGTAAACTATCCGTATGGTTCAGGGATTCTTACTGATTCCTTTACATGGTATGATTTGGTTTGAAATCCTTGCCTTAATTAATCCCTATTATTACCGTTTGGCTAATTGCCCTTAATTAAGGGAGGTCTATGATGAACTCCTTTGTATGATTGGATTCTGTGACCCCTTAATTGCAGGTTTCTGATTCCTTTACCTTATTTTGCTCTACTCTTGAACTGCTATATAAGCACTCTTATTTTACCTCTCAAACACGAACACTAAGTTCAGAACACACACTCACACTCAAACTCTCTCTTCTTTCTCTGCTACTTGTGATGACTATTGGTTTAGCCGCCTGAAAGCCAGGGCTAGACATTGGAACTACACCTGCTTTACACTCTGCACTGTCTTATTTAACTGGTATGTATCTAGTTAAATTTTGAAACTCAACTCCATGTGTTCCATTCCTGCACTAGTTCAATTACTGTGTATCCAATTTGTTTCCCTGTTTATTGCTTTATTCAGCATGTCTAAATTCTCCCTTCTCTTGTTCAATGTGTAATCAACATGTATAAACTTCATACTTGTCCAGCATGTTTACTTAGTCCCTGCTTACCCCCCTTTTAACTGGTGTGATAATGTTAGTCACTTAGTCTCCTAATGCATTCGATTGACCCTAATTGTATGACCAACCTTGTCTTATGCACCCCTGTCTTCAACATGGCTTTTACTCCACTCTTTCTATACGTTTTTAACTGCCTGTTACTATGACTGACTTGTTCAGTGGACTCCTAGTTGTTTTGTGCATTTGTCATCTCAAATGTTTTCCCTGTTTATGTGGTTTCAACTCTATATGTTCCCAATCCCCCTCACCCCCTATTTGTAGATCTGTTTGTTAAGTGAATCTGGGTATTCTATGATTAATTGGTTGTTTGCTGAATTTGCTCTCCTCATAAATGCTTTCAAAACTGCTCTTCTACTCTTAGTATTCTTCTCAAAACTGATGTCACTCCTAGCATCTTCTTAAAACTGTTTTCAAGTTCTGAAATTTTTTTCACTTCTAAAATTGTCTCTACATTGTTTTACTAAGTCTTTCAAAACCATGTCAAGCACTCTCACTTTACTCTTAGACTATTAGGTTCTGCCCCTCTAGTGTGTTCTGCTTAGGGATCCTTGAGATTCCTCTGAACTCTGGCACACCAGGGCTGGCCCTTCCACACTGCACATAACCAATCCTCTATTTGAGAAAGGTCTTGGTGTGAGCACTGCCCGGGATCCCTAAGGTCCTTAGGGAACTTTGACACACCAGGATACACTATTGGCTGTGAGATTCTTGGCATCTGCGACTATTTTAAAGGCCTGGCATCCCCAGGTTTACTTTGGGCCTAATTCAGGCTCTTTATAGTATAGTTTACATTTATTTATGTAATTCATTTGATCTTGGTCTGTAATAATATTATTTGTAAACAGATATGGGGTAATTAGTAAAAAGGGGAGGGTTCCTATATGATTTTTGTGGGGAAACAGGGTAGAAATCCTGCTTTAGGTTTACATTATGATTATTTGCAATAGAAATCATGCTTTAGGATTATGTTGTGCTTATCTGCAATAGGAATCTTGCTTTAGGTCTGTGTTGTTTGCATTAGAAATCCTACCTTAAGATACTCACGTTTACTGCCTTTGTATAGTAGAAAACATGTTATAGTTCATCACTTCATTTCTGATTCTGCATAAGTTGTTATCACCTAGAAATCTTGTCATTAAGCTACTGTTATAATCATGTTTAATTGTAACGATCCGACCGGTCGTTTTGAGCTTTTGCGCTTTGATCGCCAGTTCTCGCGCATGAGTTGCCCCGTGTTATGTATTATGACTAATTTAGATTGTTGGTTTTGGTTTTCAGGAAAATTTGGAATGAATTTGAAAGAACAGTTTCAGTTGAAAGCTTAGAATTTGAAAGGTTTGACCAAGAGTTGACTTATTTGTATACGAGCTCGGATCGGAGTTTTTATGATTTGGTTAGCTTCACTGGGTGATTTATGACTTAGGAGCGTGATCGGAACTGGTTTTGGAAGTCCGGTGTAGAATTAGGCTTGAATTGGCGAAGTTAGTATTTTGGCAATTTCCGATCGATACGTGAGATTTTGATCCGGGAGTCGGAATGGAATTCCGAGAGTTGTTGTAGCTTCGTTATGTGTTTTGTGATGTGTGTGCAAAATTTCAGGTCATTCAGACGTCGTTTGGTTGGGTTTTTGATCAAATGCGTGTTCCAAAAGTTTTTGGAAAACTTAGGCTTGAATTCGATGTGAATTGATGGTTTCGGTGTTGTTTGAGGTGTTTTGGTGATTGCAACAAGTTTGAATGAGGTTTTAGGATGTGTTGGTGCATTTGGTTGAGGTCCCGGGGGCCTCGGGTGAGTTTCGGATGGTCAATCGGACCATTTTTGGAGTTTGGAAGTTGCAGAAATTGAAGGTTCAGTGTTGCAGAGATCTATCTCTTCGCGTTCGCGAGAGGAGCCTTGCATTCGCGTAGAAGGAATTTGGAAGGCAGGAATTTAAGCCTTCGCGTTCACGCTTGAGGGCTCGCGTTCGCAAAAGGATGGGAGCTGATGCTTCACGTTCGCAGGAGGTTTTCCGCGTTCGCGTATAAGGATTTAGGTCCAGGAGCAGTTGTTCTTCGCGTTCACGTATGTGGGACCACGTTCGCGTAGGTATATAAGGCTAGTGCATCGCGTTCGCAGGGAGTAGGTCGCGTTCGCATAAGGTTGATTTTGGGAGATTTAAAAAGTGTGCTTCGCGTTCGCGAGGCTGAGGTCGCGAACACGATGAAGAGAGGTCAGAACCGGGCAGAATGTTTTAAGTCACTTCATCCGCTATTTTGGGTAATTTTTCCTCCATGGTTGATCATTTTGAGAGCTTCTTGAAGGAGATTAAAGAGGGATTCAAGGGGAATCGATTGGAGGTAAGATTTTTGAACTTAAAACTCATTTTTAATGTGTAATCTACCTAGAAATTCATTGAACTTAAGCAAATGGAAGAAAGTAGAGCTTGAGATATTGAAATTTGATTTGGGGATTTGAAGGACCAATTCGGGTCGGGTTTGAGAACTTTTGGTATGTACGAACTCGTGAGGAGTTAAGGAGCCCGTTTATATGAAAATTTCTGAGTTTAGAGAAGTGGGTCCGGGGCTCGGGTTTTGCTAATTTCGAGATTCTTGATATTTTTCTATTGTTTTCGATTGGGTATTGTTCCCTTAGCATATATTGTGATGTATTCGCTCTGATTTTGGATAGATTCGACGCGCGTGGTGGCCGATTTGAGGGACAAAGGCGTCGCGAGCTATAGATTTCGCCGGTTCGGGGTGAGTAATGATTGTAAATGATATCCTGAGGGATTGAAACCCCGGATTGCACATCATAGTGCTATATTGAGGTGACTTGCACGCCGGATAGCGAGCGTGGGGTAGATCACCGTTGGGGATTGTGACTTGGTCCGTCCCGATTGATGACTTTACCGCGTGTTTGACCGAAACTTATTTGTTATTATCATGATTTTGGCTGATTGCCATATTTGGGCTTCGTGCCAATTATTTGAACCCTTCGGGGATTTTATCACTATTTTCTCACTGTTTTGACGTATTATTTGAACTCAGTCCTGTTGATATCTACTGTTTTACAAACTCAGCCAATTTTACTCAGATTCGAAACTTAAATGATATTTCTAAATGATATTTTGGGCTGAGAACTACTGTTTTACAAATGCCTGAGGGGCTTGTGATGATTTTCGGACTGAGTGAGGCCGAGGGCCATATGTGAGGATATGCTGAGTGATATGAGGCTTTCAGGCCTTGTGAGTGATGTGAGGAGGCTTTTACGCCTTGTGAGTGATGTGAGGAGGCTTTCAGGCCTTATGAGTGATGTGAGCAGGCTTTCAGGCCTTGGGAGTGATGTGAGGAGGCTTTCAGGCCTTATGAGTGATGTGAGAAGGCTTTCAGGCCTTACTTTATATGCCACGAGGTGGCTTGATATTGCGCTTGGGCCGTAAGGGGCCCCTCCCGGAGTCTGCACACCCCCAGTGAGCGCCGTCGACGATATATGGATCGGGCTGCACGCCACAGCGAGATGTAGATCGGGCTGCACGCCGCAGCGGTTACTATATGATACTGTTCTGAGAGAGATAGCTCGAGGGGCTGAGAGTGTTTCTGAGAGTGAGCCCGAGGGGCTGGTACTGTTTTGAGATATTGTCCGAGGGGCGAACTTTTATGTGCTCATCTTGCATATTTACTTGCCTTTTTACCTGATATACTGTGGTATTTGTGCCCGAGGGGCGGATTTTTCTATGCTTATCAGCACTAACTATTTTGAAATCGTTTCGTAACTGTTGAAAAGATCATTTTCAAAAGAGATTTAAACTGAGCCAAGATATTTCTAAAGATTTCACAGCTTCACTGTTTTCTCAAAGGATTGTACCCTTCTCCTATACAATATGATGGTTTGCTTTACGTGATTTCTTACTGCTCAGTTATTATTTACCTTTATTACTCGCTGAGTTGGAGTACTCACTTTACACCCTGCACCTCGTGCGCAGATGCAGGTATCTATTCACCTGGTAGCGGGTTTTGGCCGATCAGAGGCAGAGTTATATGAGTTAAGGAGGTGACTGTCAGCATTCGCAGCACCATGTTTCTCTCTTTGTTCATTATTCCGGTTTTGTATATTTTAGACCTTGTAGTGGATTTACATTCTGATAGATGCTCGTGACTTGTGACACCCCGAGTAGGGCTGTGTTGGGTTGTATTTCCGCTAATTAATACTATTAAGTCATATTTAAGCTGTTTATTTATGTTTAACTATTTTTTTTGAAAAGACGAGTTGGGTTAGTTGGCTGGCCTCGTCTTCACGAGAGGCGCAATCACGACCAGTGGGGGGTTTGGGTCGTGACAAGTTGGTATCAGAGCCTAGGTTACTAGGTCTCACGAGTCATGAGCAAGTTTAGTAGAGTCTCGTGGATCGATACGGAGACGTCTGTATTTATCCTCGAGAGGCTGCAGAACCTTTAGGAAAACTTCACCTTCTTGGAATTCTTATCGTGCGTCCTTGTTTCAGCTTGAAAAGAAACTCTTGAAATTCCTTCCACGCATTCGTATGCGCGCATGAGCGCTCAGTATCAGATGTGCCTTGATGGCTTGTGATTCCCCGATCGAGGGGCGAGATGTAATCTCTGTGAGTTTTGGTTGGGCCAGTCTGGAGGACTTGAGGCCGGATCTTTGCCTATGGCTTGAGCCTTGAGGTGCTGAGTGTGTGAACAAGTGTTTTTAAACTTATATGTTCGGTATTGTCCTTATTAGTGGAAGTGACGGCTGGATAGCCACGTGATGAGTATGTTAGTACTGCGAGATGTATTTATGTGACTTGGAAGTGACGAGGGAGGTCTGCTGGATGATAGATGAACTAATAAGTGCTTGATTTCCATTGTGACTGGATGTGTAGCCCCGAGTTCTGGGCGCGTGAAGAATCTTTTTTGTCTTCCAGTTAGAGTGAAGTAAATTTCATGTTGCAGTATGAGTTCAAACTCAGGAAGACTAAGTGACTGTGTAATGTGTATGGCGGTGGAAGGTATACAGAAATGTTATATTGAGGTGAAACAGGTGGGTTATCTCCTGCGGAGTGTTCTAAAGTGGTGTGATCCTTATGTGTATGTTAGGAGATCTCATGTGCAAGTGAAAAGTATGTGTTGAAATTTGAAATTTCGGGTCGCTTAAGAGAGTGGGCTTAACTGTTGCGGGAATGAATGCGAGAATTGTAGAAGAGTTACAGTACGGGATGATCTGTGCTTTCACAACTTATAAATGATTTGAGTTTAATCTCACTATGTTATTGTGGCATCAATAGAGTAAAAGTGTTATGAGTTATTGAGGGTATTTTGATCTATGGCTTCGAGCCAAGTGGGGGAGTCTGCTGTGAGTAGTAGATCGCACGTTAGTGTTATACTGTTCAGATTGAGGCGTGCGGATGAATTCAGTTATGACTTGTGCAATTGAGACCGAGATGTTGACGAAGTTATATTATGCTTCATAGGGTAACGAATATCACAGGATGTCTTAAGTTGTTGTTTGTAAGAGATGCTCAGTGCATAGAGCAGTAAGTTGCTTGGGTGTATTAGGATGAGGATTTCATTTTGCGGTATCGGAGTGGGGCCAATGTGGCACGGGTGTTTCTTTCATTAGGTCAAGGTAATTGCAGTTGAGTAAGAAGTGAATGACTTTCGAAAATGTTCTAATGTTTCATGATTCTGCAGGAAATAATCGGTATTTTTAAAGTCATGCGTGATTAGAAACTGTGTTTTTCATTGGAAGAGGTTCAAATTTGTGTATTTCTAGTTAATTATGGGGTTCTATGTATCAGTATCAGAAAGTAAGGTAAACGATTGGATTCGCAGGAGGTTCTTCAGATTAAAGTAATTCGGGGAGCGTGATGTTTCTGGTAATATTTGAGAGAGTATTCAGCGCTTATGGTCCTAGACATGTGGTCTTGTGCTTTGGGTCTCGTGAGGTAAACCTGGGTTGAGAGATTGTGGTATACAGCAAGAGGGAGCATCAAAGTTGAAAATGAATCAAAAGGAAATTTAGATAGATGGAGTAGTTTGATAGTAGACCGAATCGGTATGGTAAGGATATGATCAATTCTTTGTATGTGTTCGAGGTAATGGGTTCTTACAGGTATTTCGCAGCAATGCTCATGGGTTTTGATGGCTTGCTTAGCTTGTCCTAGTTAGAAGGATTTAGTCCTGGCAGTTAATTTGTGCAAACGGAATTGGGAGAGTTCTTGTTGATTTCTACCGTGGCTGGAGAGGTGCATTTTCTATGAATATGAGAGGTATGGGATGTGTAATGATTTTTCTTCTAGATAGGATCAATGGAGGTTCTTGACTAGTTGAGTGCGTAGATGTCTGTGGCTCGGAAGGGAGATAAAAGTTTTCCTGTTATCCTTGGATGGTGTGGTATATGCGGTATGTTGTGGAGGATCGAGATTTGCGTGTATGAGGTTTCAGTTCAGTTCTGAAAGGGAGTTCATAACACTCTTAGGCAGCGGGTAGCCTCAGATGATTAAGGAAATGGTATTGTTATTTGGAAGTGATTTGACGAGAGTATTGGTTTCAGAAAAAGGGTAATGTGATTAAGTTGATAGCACTTCGGTAGTATTGCGGCACCTTCTTTTAGATCGACTGGTGACATTCAGGTTTGTTTTGGGGCACAGGGAAATTTGAGAGTATCAAACATGGAATGATTGGGTATTAGAGGTGTGGCATATGTTCGGACGGCGAAATTGGGATCGGATATGATGGTTCATGTGCTGGGTGTATGTGAAGGCGGAAGTTCTCATATTCAGGCTATGATGTGGTATGTTAGATTCGGACGTGATGTTGGGGTTTAGACTGGTTGTCTCAGTGGCGGGTTATTCTGGACTATTACGCTAAGGGCTATGCCAGAAATGCCACGGGATGAGTGGCGAGGTGCGTTGGATTATGTTATAGTAGAGTGGGTTATATTCCAAAGACCCAGCGGATAGCTGGGAAGGACTGTTTTTCTTAATTTGGGCCTTCGGGATGAATGTCAGTGTAGTAGTTTTTACCATGGATTCAGTTCCAGTGATGAAGGACCTTCGGATGTGTTTATTGTGATCGGGCATGTCTCCGGGCGGGGTTGTGGATTTCGGTATTGATTTGGTGCCGGTCATCGTACCGTATGGCTCTGGCAGGAGCTGTAGTAGTGGAAGGAGCAGCTTCAGGCTTCCTTGATGATGAGTTCGTTGGCAGGTCAATGTGGATGCGTGTTCTAGCTTGAGTCGGCTGGGTTGGCTCCGAATGGCATTGTTGAGGGAGGTATTGATTCGACCGTTGTTGAGCTTATCAGTGATCGGGGGAGATCTATGAGTTACCTTTCTGCGTTGCGAGATGTTATGATTTGTTGGTTATAGGCACATATGGTGCAGTTTAATTGGGGTCTCTTAGTGGAATTCAAGCGGGAAGAGTAATTAAGCGTTGCTCAGTGAACGGCGTATTGGTTATGTCCTATCGGGTTGCGTGGCGTATGTTATTTGTGTCACCGCGGAGGTAATGATTTGCTTTGGTTCCAGACATCAAATTGTGCGTGTGTCACGACCCGGATTTCCCACCGTCGGGAGTCGTGATGGCGCCTACTATTAGGAGCTAGGCAAGCCAACTAATTATTAACCTTTTTAGGCAACATCGACAATATTAAGGCAATGATACATTTAATATATAAGCGGAAATTTTAAATATAAATGAACTGAAAACAAGTGCGGGAATTCAATTTCAACTTCTACCCAAGACTGGAGTCACTAACTCACGAACGTCTATAGAATACTAAAAACAGAGTCTGAATAAAATACAATGATGTTTGTTCTGGTACAAGGACAACAAACGAAATAAGGATAGAAGAGACTCCAGGCCATGCGGACGTTAGCAAGGCTACCTCGGGATCTCTGGATCGAAGTCAGCTCCCAAATGCTCCTATTGTTGTCCAAAAGTTGTTGCTCCGGTACTGTGATCTGTGCAAAAAGATGCACAGAGTGTAGCATCAGCACAACCGACCCCATGTGCTGGTAAGTGCCTAGCCTAACCCCGGCGAAGTAGTGACGAGGCTAGACCGGACCACCAGATAAACCTGTGCAGATATATATATACAAGTACAACAAAATAATAGCGGAAAGTAAGCAATTAAAGCTGGGAGGGGGAAACATACTTATGGGGAAGCAGATAAAAAAGAATATCAGGATATACAGAAGAAACTACATCTGATTTCTCCTAACACAGAATAAAGGAAAACAGACCACTTTCACTTATTTCAATTTCCTCTCATTTGCAGGCGTGCAACACGACCTCATTTCCTTACATCACGTGGTAGGCGTACCACACGTTCCCATTTCATAATAACTCGTGGTCGGCGTGCCACACAATCCCATTTCATAATAACTCGTGGTCGGCGTGCCACACGATCCCATTTCATTATAACTCGTGGTCGGCGTGCCACACGATCCCATTTCATAATAACTCGTGGTCGGCGTGCCACACGATCCCATTTCATAATAACGCGTGGTCGGCATGCCACACGATTCCATTTCATTATAACTCGTGGTCGGCGTGCCACACGATCCCATTTCATAATAACTCGTGGTCGGCGTGCCACACGATCCCATTTCATAATAACCCGTGGTCGGCGTGCCACACGATCCCATTTTTTTCAACACAATACACAACATAATCCCGGCAAGGGAGAAAGATGTTATAATAACTATCCCGGCAAGGGAGCAATGTAATACAATAAACTATCCCGGCAAGGGAGATCCAGCTATAACCAAGCTCATTCAATTTCTACTTAACACAATTAAATCCACACTTAGTCTCAACAATTACTGGCTCAGTGTTAAAGATTTCCAACCAATTCCTCATAAATAACAATTACAACTTCGATAATCTAGCAAATTAGGACTCACGGTCATGCTCGACACCAGTGTATAGATACTCGTCACCATGCCTATACACCGTACTCGACAAATAGCAATTAACAAATAAGACTCTACTCCTATTCCCTCAAGCTAGGGTTAAACCAAACACTTACCTCAACTTCCACAGCTAAATCAATCCACAACGACCGCCTTCCCTCTCGAATTCGGCTCCAACTCAATCAAATCTATGAAACAACGACTTTACAACATTAATATAAGCTAAACAAATCAAACCCAATGCCTAAATATAGTTTTCTAAGCTTTCTTCCCAAAATTCAAAAAATTGACCCCGGGCACGCTTGGTCAAAACACGAGGTTCGAACCAATTCCATATCACCCATTCCCCCCACGAGCCCGAATATACAATTTGTTTTCAAATTCGACCCCAAAACGAGGTCTAAATTGAAGAAAATCGAAAAACCCTAACTCTACCCAATTCCCCCAATTTCAACCCTAGATTACATGTTTTAGGCCTAGGATTTCAATGGATGATGATAGAAAATGAAGAAAACGAGTTAGATAATACTTACCCAAGAAGATTTGGTGAAGAATCGCTCTACAAGTCGCCTGGGGGCTGTGGAGAAGAAGAGCTCGTGTGAAATTTGGAATAAAACCCGTCACTATTTCTGTTTTGGCATTTAAAAATCGTTGGGCAAAAATGTCCTTCGCGTTCGCGGGAAGTGGGCCATGTTCGCGAAGGGTAGATGGGTCAAGGCATCGCGAACGCGAGATGCTAGCCGCGATCGCGTAGAAGAATGGGCTGGGGTCCAAGACTTTATTATACGCGAACGCCTGAGGGGCCACGCAAACGCGTTGAGTAAGGTTGCAGGGCTACGCGTTCGCGGACGGTTTGATGCGAACGCGAAGAGGAAACAACTGGGGTCCTGAATTTGGCTAACGCGATCGCGAGGTTCAAGACGCGAACGCGGAGGAGGAAGACACAGAGCT
>NW_017676042.1:0-3779 GCF_001879085.1 Nicotiana attenuata | reverse complement strand
TAGTGCTATATTGAGGTGACTTGCACGCCGGATAGCGAGCGTGGGGTAGAGCACCGTTGGGGATTGTGACTTGGTCCGTCCCGATTGATGACTTTACCTCGTGTTTGACCGAAACTTATTTGTTATTATCATGATTTGGGCTGATTGCCATATTTGGGCTTCGTTCCAATTATTTGAACCCTTCGGGGATTTTATCACTATTTCCTCACTGTTTTGGTGTATTATTTGAACTCAGTCCTGTTGATATCTACTGTTTTACAAACTCAGCCAATTTTACTCAGATTCGAAACTTAAATGATATTTCTAAATGATATTTTGGGCTGAGAACTACCGTTTTACAAATGCCCGAGGGGCTTGTGATGATTTTCGGACTGAGTGAGGCCGAGGGCCATATGTGAGGATATGCTGAGTGATATGAGGCTTTCAGGCCTTGTGAGTTATGTGAGGAGGCTTTCAGGCCTTGTGAGTGATGTGAGGAGGCTTTCAGGCCTTGTGAGTGATGTGAGCAGGCATTCAGGCCTTGGGAGAGATGTGAGGAGGCTTTCAGGCCTTATGTGTGATGTGAGAAGGCTTTCAGGCCTTACTTTATATGCCACGAGGTGGCTTGATATTGTGTTTGGGCCGTAAGGGGCCCCTCCCGGAGTCTGCACACCCCCAGTGTTCTGAGAGTGTTCTGAGAGAGAGAGCACGAGGGGCTGAGAGTGTTTTTGAGAGTGAGCCCGAAGGGCTGGTACTGTTTTGAGATATTGCCCGAGGGGCGAACTTTTATGTGCTCATCTTGCATATTTACTTGCCTTTTTACCTGATATACTGTGTGTATTTGTGCCCGAAGGGCGGATTTTCCTGTGCTTATCAGCACTAACTGTTTTGAAATCGTTTCGTAACTGTTGAAAAGATCATTTTCAAAAGAGATTTAAACTGAGCCAAGATATTTCCAAAGATTTCACAGCTTCAATGTTTTCTCAAAGGATTGTACCCTGCTTCTATACAGCATGATGGTTTGCTTTACGTGATTTCTTACTGCTCAGTTGTTATTTACCTTTATTACTCACTGAGTTGGAGTACTCACTTTACTCCCTGCACCTCGTGCGCAGATGCAGGTATCTATTCACCCGGTAGCGGGTTTTGGCCGATCAGAGGCAGTGTTATTTGAGTTAAGGAGGTGACTGTCAGCGTTCGCAGCACCATGTTTCTCTCTTTGTTCATTATTCTGGTTTTGTATATTTTAGACCTTGTAGTGGATTTACATTCTGATAGATGCTCGTAACTTGTGACACCCCGAGTAGGGCTGTGTTGGGTTGTATTTCCGCTAATTAATACTATTAAGTCATATATAAGCTGTTTATTTATGTTTAACTATTGCTTTTGAAAAGACGAGTTGGGTTAGTTGGCTGGCCTCGTCTTCACGAGAGGCGCCATCACGACCAGTGCGGGGTTTGGGTCGTGACAAGTTGGTATCAGAGCCTAGGTTACTAGGTCTCACGAGTCATGAGCAGGTTTAGTAGAGTCTCGCGGATCGGTACGGACACATCTGTTTTTATCCTCGAGAGGCTGCAGAACCTTTAGGAAAACTTCACCTTCTTGGAATTCTTATCGTGCGTCCTTGTTTCAGCTTGGAAAGAAACTCTTGAAATTCTTTCCACGCGTTCGTATGCGCGCATGAGCGCTCAGTATCAGATGTGCCTTGATGGCTTGTGATTTTCCGATCAAGGGGCGAGATGTAATCTCTGTGAGTTTAGGTTGGGCCAGTCTGGAGGACTTGAGGCCGGATCTTTGCCTATGGCTTGAGCACCGAGGTGCTGAGTGTGTGAACAAGTGTTTTTGAACTTATATGTTCGGTATTGTCCTTATTAGTGGAAGTGACGGTTGGATAGCCACGTGATGAGTATGTTAGTACTGCGAGATGTATTTATGTGACTTGGAAGTGACAAGGGAGGTCTGCTGGATGATAGATGAACTAATAAGTGCTTGATTTCCATTGTGACTGGATGTGTAGCCCCGAGTTCTGGGCGGTGAAGAATATTTTATGTCTTCCAGTTAGAGTGAAGTAAATTTCATGTTGCAGTATGAGTTTAGACTCAGGAAGACTAAGTGACTGTGTAATGTGTATGACGGTGGAAGGTATACAGAAATGTTATATTGAGGCGAAGCACGTGGGTTATCTCCTGCGGAGTGTTCTAAAGTGGTGTGATCCTTATGTGTATGTTAGGAGATCTCATGTGCAAGTGAAAAGTACGTGTTGAAATTTGAAATTTCGGATCGCTTAAGAGAGTGGGCTTAATTGTTGCGGGAATGAATGCGAGAATTGCAGAAGAGTTACAGTACGGGTTGATCTGTGCTTTCACAACTTATAAATGATTTGAGTTTAATCTCACTATGTTATTGTGGCATCAATAGAGTAAAAGTGTTATGAGTTATTGAGGGTATTTTGATCTATGGATTCGAGCCAAGTGGGGGAGTCTGCTGTGAGTAGTAGATCGCACGGTTAGGTGCTATGCTGGTTCCAGTTTGAGGCGTGCGGATGAATCAGTTATGACTTGTGGCAATTGAGACCGAGGATGTTGACGAAGGTTATATTATGCTTCATAGGGTAAGGAAATCACAGGATATCTTAAGTTGTTGTTGGTAGAGAATGCTCAGTGCATAGAGCAGTAAGTTGCTTGGGTGTATTAGGATGAGGATTTCATTTTGCGGTATCGGAGTGCCAATGTGGCACGGGTGGTTCTGTTCATTAGGTCAGGTAATTTGCAGTTTGAGTAAGAGTGAATGACTTTCGAGAATGGTTCTAATGTGTTCATGATTCTGCAGGAAATAATCGGGTATTTTAAAGTTGCATGCGTGGTTAGAAACTGTGTTTTCATTGGAAGAGGTTCAAATTTGTGGTATTTCTAGGTTAATTATGGGGTTCTATGTATCAGTATCAGGAAAGTAAAGGTAACGGATTTGGATTCGCAGGAGGTTCTTCAGATTAAAGTATTCGGGAGCGTGATGTTTCTGGTAATATTTGAGAGAGTATTCAGCGGCTTATGGGTCCTAGACAGTGTGGTCTTGTGCTTGGGTCTCGTGAGGTAAACCTAGGTTGAGAGATTGTGGTACTACAGCAAGAGGGAGCATCAAGTTGAAAATGAATCAAAAGGAAATTTAGATAGATGGAGTAGTTTGATAGTAGACCGAATCGGTATGGTAAGGATATGATCAATTCCTTGTATGTGTTCGAGGTAATGGGTTCTTACAGGTATTTCGCAGCAATGCTCATGGGTTTTGATGGCTTGCTTAGCTTGTCCTAGTTAGAAGGATTTAGTCCTGGCAGTTAATTTGTGCAAACGGAATTTGGGAGAGTTCTTGTTGATTTCTACCGTGGCTGGAGAGGTGCATTTTCTATGAATATGAGAGGTATGGGATGTGTAATGATTTTTCTTCTAGATAGGATCAATGGAGGTTCTTGACTAGTTGAGTGCGTAGATGTCTGTGGCTCGGAAGGGAGATAAAAGTTTTCCTGTTATCCTTGGATGGTGTGGTATATGCGGTATGTTGTGAAGGATCGAGATTTGCATGTATGAGGTTTCAGTTCAGTTCTGAAAGGGAGTTCATAACACTCTTAGGCAGCGGGTAGCCTCAGATGATTAAGGAAATGGTATTGTTATTTGGAAGTGATTTGACGAGAGTATTGGTTTCAGAAAAAGGGTAATGTGATTAAGTTGATAGCACTTCGGTAGTATTGCGGCACCTTCTTTTAGATCGACTGGTGACATTCAGGTTTTGTTTTGGGGCACAGGGAA